>NC_136513.1:29590000-29710000 GCF_053919585.1 Euprymna scolopes | reverse complement strand
TGCAGTATCTGCCGGAACAGATACTACACTTTGATCGTGGGATCTTGACCAAAAGGCCAAGGACTATATATATATATATATATATATATATATATATATATATATATATATATATATATATATATATATATACAGTGATGATCATATTTATTGTCACGGTAAAATAAAAGTTAAATTTTGTCTAATAAATTCTAAAAAAGGGATTAAATTAAAGAAAATAACAAAGTATATTATGTATTTTTAACTGGCCTTTCCGATGCAGCAATCGGATTTTAGAAAAAATAAATAACAAAGGAACAACAAACATAATTGCAAAAAACCCTTGTTCAAAATTATTGGCACGATTTATTTAATAATCAATTGTATAGCCTTTGGCCTTGATTACCTTCCTCAGTCGCTTTTCATAGTTTACAACCAAGTTGTTGCACTCTTCAGTAGTAATTTTAGCCCACTCTTCCTGACAATAATCCTCCAATTGAATAAGATTCTTAGGCTTCCTTTGCATGACCCTCAATTTTAATGTTCTCCATAAATTTTCAATTGGATTAAGGTCTGGGCTTTGTGATGGCCACTCCAAAACATTAATATGATTGTCCTTAAGCCATTTCTTAGTCAGTTTAGCCGAATGCTTTGGGTCATTATCTTGCATGAACCACCAACGACGACCAAGTGAGAGCTCTTTAGCACAGTCTTTCAGGTTTTCATCCAATATTTTAACATAATCTTCCTTTTTTATGCTACCTGTGACCTTAACAAGTCGCCCTGGTCCAGAGGCAGCAAAGGATCCCCAAAACATCAAACTGCCTCCACCGTGCTTCACTGTGGGTATGGTGTTCTTAGGCAGGAAAGCTTCGCCAGATTTTCTGTAAATATAATACAATTTATTATGGCCAAATAACTCTATTTTCGTTTCGTCAGTCCATAGAACACGTTTCCAGAATGCAACATCTTTATCAATATGACGTTTTGCAAAGGCTAGCATTGCTTTCAGGTGCATAGGCTTCAATAAGGGAGTCTTTCTCGGACGACATGCTTTTAAACCAGCTCTCTTCAAAACTCTACCAACTGTATGTCGAGATACATTCACTCCAGAGGTGCTCTGTTCATCAACAATCTCCCCAACAGAGATCCTTGGGTTTTGTTTTACTTGTCGAACAATTTTCCGTTCATCTCTTGGGGAAAGAATCCTTTTTCTCCCTCTACCCTCTAAACTCATAACGTGGCCTTGCGATTTGAATTTGTTTATTATGGCTCTAACAGTGGATTTGGGAAGGTTTAGCTTCTTTGAAATCTTATCATAGCCCTCCCCATTGGTATGGCATGCTACAACAAGCTTCCTGACGTCTTCGCTGTGTTCCTTAGTTTTAACCATGGCGATTGAAAATTATAATTTAGTCACTTATAATACTTTAAATAAATCGCTATCTAAAAATTATCTGAAAAAAAATTATTCACTGAATTAGCGTTAAACAAGCATAATATGGCTATAAAAAAGTTCAGAAAGCACGTAAACCGGAAATTGATTGATATTATACTGATACTAAAAGAAAAACAAAGCCGTGCCAATAATTTTGAACAAGGTTTTTTTGCAATTATGTTTGTTGTTCCTTTGTTATTTATTTTTTTCTAAAATCCGATTGCTGCATCGGAAAGGCCAGTTAAAAATACATAATATACTTTGTTATTTTCTTTAATTTAATCCCTTTTTTAGAATTTATTAGACAAAATTTAACTTTTATTTTACCGTGCCAATAAATATGATCATCACTGTATATATTTATATATATAATGCCCCCGGGATACGGTGTCTATCTGATTCGTTTTTTGCAGGTTATGATATGGAATACGAGATTAACTCGACTCCTATTTACAGAATGTGTCCCGCCTTACGGTGTTATAATGTGATTTTATTATATACATGTGTAGTTTATAATATTATGTCTTCCTTTGATTTGGACATATGAGGTGTTTTAATCTAAAAGGCCACTCTAAACCCGCTAATGAAATGGGTCGAAAGCAACAGACCGGACAAGAGGGCAGCTGCAGAATGCTGGCTGCATTGACACCCACAGAAGCTCTATTTCTCTCGCTTGTTGCTCTCAGATTGACGATGTAGAATGCATAATAATGTATAATAATAATAATGTATAACAATAATAATAATGTATAATAATAATGTTTAATAATATTGTATAATAATAATAATGTATAATAATAATAATGTATAATAATAATTACAATGGAGAATAATAATAATAATGTATAATAATAGTAATAATAATAATAATAATAATAATAACAATAATAATAATAATAATAAAAATAATAATAATAATAATAATAATGTATAATAATAATATCTCACTACTGATGCAATTCTCTATCTATATAAAAGGGAAGTACGTCCAAGGATGGAATGATGTTGCCATATCTGGACAGGAACTGCTAAAAACAGTCCACCCTGCCTTGACAGAGTACAAAATAGACTTCGTGGCTTAGTGGGGGATGCCCTTTTCTCTACCCTGCAACCTGTCTCCCACAGAAGAGACGTTGCGAGCCTATCCTGGTTTAATCGTTATTTCCATGGCAGGTGCTCGTCTGGACTTCAATCTCTGGTCCCTCCTCGCCAATCTTTCACGAAAAACACCCGTCTAGCTTAATCCACTGTGAAAAATTTCCCCCACTCTGTATATGTGCCTAAATCAAAACGCGAATTCCATGAACAAAGCTTCTTTCTTAGAACTGCACGCCTGTGGAACTCTGTTTCGTCTGCCTGTTTCCCACCGGACTACAATTTGGATGTCTTCAAGTCCAACGTTTACAAATTCCTAATGAACCGCCCCCTTAAGTAAACACTTCATCAAATCTCCACAATAACATAATGTACTTGAAATAACCCTTATCCCTGAGTGGCTTCCGGGCCTTGATAAGTGGTGATCACTGTGTAAAAAAAACATAATAATGTATAATAATAATAATAACAATAATAATAATAATGTATAATAATAATAATGATGATAATAAATATAATAATAAGGTATAATAATAATAATAAAAATAATAATAATAATAATAATAATAATAATAATAATAATAATAATAATGTATAGCAATAATAATGGATAATAATAATGGATAATAATAATGTAGAATAATAATAATAATAATAATAATAATAATGTATAATAATAATGTATAATAATAATGTATTATAACAATAATAATAATGTATAATAATAATAATGGATAGCAATAATAATGTATAATAATAATAATGTATAATAATAATGTATAATAATAATGTATTATAATAATGTATAATAATAATGTATAATAATAATAATGTATAATAATAATGTATAATAATAATGTATAATAATAATGTATTATAATAATGTATAATAATAATGTATAATAATAATAATGTATAATAATAATGTATAATAATAATGTATAATAATAATAATATATATAATAATAATAATGTATAATAATAATGTATAATATTAATGTATAATAATAATGTATAATAATAATGTATAATAATAATAGTAATGTATAATAACAATAATGTATAATTATAATGTATAATAATAATGTATAATAATAACGTATAATAACAATAATAATAATGTATAATAATAATAATGTATAATAATAACAATGTATAATAATGTATAATAATAATAATAATGTATAATAATAACAATGTATAATAATAATGTATAATAATAATGTATAATAATAATGGATAATAATAATAGTAATGTATAATAATAATAATGTATAATAATAATGTATAATAATAATGTATAATAATAACGTATAATAACAATAATAATAATGTATAATAATAATAATAATGTATAATAATAACAATGTATAATAATGTATAATAATAATGTATAATAATAATGTATAATAATGTATAATAATAATAATGTATAATAATGTATAATAATAATGTATAATAATGTATAATAACAATAATAATAATGTATAATAACAATAATAATAATGTATAATAACAATAATAATAATGTATAATAATAATGTATAATAATAATGTATAATAATAACAATGTATAATAATGTATAATAATAATGTATAATAATAATGTATAATAATGTATAATAATAATGTATAATAATGTATAATAATAATGTATAATAATGTATAATAACAATAATAATAATGTATAATAACAATAATAATAATGTATAATAACAATAATAATAATGTATAATAATAATGTATAATAATAACAATGTATAATAATGTATAATAATAATGTATAATAATAATGTATAATAATGTATAATAATAATAATGTATAATAATGTATAATAATAATGTATAATAATGTATAATAATAATAATGTATAATAATAATGTTTAATAATAATGTATAATAATGCATAATAATGTATAATAATAATGTATAATAATAATGTATAATAATAATGTATAATAACAATAATAATAATGTATAATAACAATAATAATAATGTATAATAACAATAATAATAATGTATACTAATAATGTATAATTATAATGTATAATAATAACAATGTATAATAATGTATAATAATAATGTATAATAATAATGTATAATTATGTATAATAATAATGTATAATAATGTATAATAATAATGTATAATAATGTATAATAACAATAATAATAATGTATAATAACAATAATAATGTATAATAACAATAATAATAATGTATAATAATAATGTATAATAATAACAATGTATAATAATGTATAATAATAATGTATAATAATAATGTATAATAATGTATAATAATAATGTATAATAATGTATAATAATAATGTATAATAATGTATAATAATATTGTATAATAATAATGTATAATAATAATGTATAATAATAATGTATAATACTACTACTACTACTACTACTAATAATAATAATAATGGATAATAATAATGTAGAATGCATAATAATTGTTGGTTCCAGTTGTCAAGGGTGGATATATTTTCCCTTTTGATATGAAGAAATTCAGATGTATTACACAAAATATAATATTAATTATACAAATAATAACATATGATAAAAATAAAATATAATATTAAATAATTATTAATATAATTTATAATTATAATGATAATATTAATAAGATTTATAATGATAATATTAATAAGATTTATAATGATAATATTAATAAGATTTATAATGATAATATTAAGATGAAATTAGATTAGAAAGAGGATAAAGTATAAGATTTATAATGATAATATTATAAATATAAGATGGTATACTAATATTATAATATAATATTTATAATGATAGTATGAAAATTAGCTTAGATTAGAAAGATTATAATGATACTATTAATAAGATTTATTTATGAAAAAATTAAGATTTATTACACAAAAAGATAATATTTATTATAAAAATAAGAACATATAGTAAAAAGTAAAATATAATAATAAATAATTATTAATATAATTAATAATTATAATGATAATATTAATTATCCACATACTAACATATAATAAAATAAAATAAAACTAAGTATTAATATAATTATAACAAAATAACCATGCATAACATATTATATAATAATATAAAATATTAAAAAAATAATAAATTACTTAAAGGTTATATAAAATAATATAAAGAGTATTACTTTAGAATTTGAATGTAAAACATTTTTCTTGTCGTCTCTTGAGATTTTCAAAACACGGACAAAAAAGCATTTTACACCGTTTGTTCTGGAACCTTCTTTAACGATCGCTATAAATAGCGAATGGCCGCAAAATATAATTAGTTATAACACGAAGTTGGGACACAAACGAGAGGCGACCACTCTATTGTAACTCTGACGGAAAGAAAAACATAAGAAATCTCGAGTCGTTAAAATAACTGATGAACCAAAGAAGATACAGAGAAGAAATCTATTTCCTCAACAAACTGCAAATATAGATTTTGATTAATTATATTTTACCAAGAGCATGTATATCTAAAAAATTAAAAAAACATACTTAAAAACCTTTTCATCAATCAAAAGGGAAAAACCCAGAAAAACAGGGTTATCTCCCTTACACTGTAGATTATGAACTCCTTATTGAAATTCATTTCCTTTATTATATTTACTTTTGCTTTTCTTTGTCTTGGTTAATACAAATTTGTTTTTCTTTTCAAATTATCTTTTTTTAAATCTTTCATTTTTATTGATATGCTTGCGGGGTCCGATACTTCTAGACTAAGGAAAAACCGTAACACCGTGTAAATCTCACTCCTCCAAGACTTACGGCCTGAGGCAATATGTACAAAATCAGTGTGGTCCATATTTGCAGCTGCAGCATTACTTTTCAGCTTATTCTTAAACCTGATCAATGGTCGGCCAACATTTCTTTAACCACCGTCGAGCTCAATGTACATGAGAATCTTTGCTATTCCATCATCTTTTATCCGTGGCACATAACCAGCCCATCGTTACTGTGCCTTGAAGGGGAAGTTCTCAATTCCATCAATGTTACACATCGTTAGAAGATTAACATTGTTACTCCTGTTTTTCAGGGTTAATCCACAGATTGCTCGGAGACATCCCTTGGAAAATACGTGCAGCTACTTAATCCGTCTATCGCACAGCGTCCTGGACTCCGACTCATAGCGAAGACCAGTGAAGAAGCCATCTTTGTACACTTGGATTTTGATCTATGCGCTAGAAGCTTTTGCCATTTTATTGACAATTTTCTCATCAAACGTTTCACTTCAATAAACTTTACTACCAAAGTATGTTCAAATTCTTTATAGACTTGGTGTCAGTTTCGTCAGAATTTATTTGTACATCAGGGAACCTGTGTGCAGGTGAGTTTTGTTTAACGTCTGGCCTATATGTATGTGCAGGCTGGGAAAAAAACACCTCTGCTTTTCAGATGCCGATGGTTAGACCGAATCCTTTGCAAGCATCACTCCCTGAGCTTCGTCACCAGAGCTGCATCGTCAGCAAACAGCAGATCGCAGATTATGCTGGTCCTTGCCCGAGTGTTGGCCTGTGATGGTTAGTGGGTGAAAAGGCCTTCACTTGTTTTGAGTTGGAGTTTAACGTCATCTTCCACCTCTGCGAAGGCATGTTTCAGCATTAGAGAAAGGTGGATAGCGAAGAGAACAGGGACCATAACTCGACTTAGTTTTTGCCGTTACTTACAGAATCTGATGTTTCACCATCACACGCCACCTTGACCTTCATCAACTCATGGAAAAGATTATAACCTTCAACATTTTAACCGGTATTCCCAATTTCCTCCAAACCTTCCACAAAGCAGCGCAATTCATTGTATCAAACACCTTCGTGAGTCCCACGACCAGCATATACTACTCCTGATTCTTCTTACTAACTTTTTCAGCAACCTGTCCTTAGGAAAGATCATATCAATGATTCTGTGACATGCACGAAAGCCACACTTCGATTTAAAGTAAATGTCATCAACTACATGAGTAACTGTTCGGTTCAAAAGCAGTCTGGCCAAGATATTTTCAGCCATAGAAAAAAGAGAAATTCTCTGGTGATTATCGCACATATTATTACCTTTACTTTTGAACAGATGTGAAGAGATGCATCTTTGAATTTTTGTGGGACCATCCATTGTCCCCAAATCCCAATAAACAAGCGTAAAAGTTTATTAACCAGAGTCGATCTTCCGTATCTAAAATTTTCGACAGGATGGCATATTTGCCCGATGCTTTTTCTCCAAAAATTTCCTCAAAAGCTCCAGGTTGCATTTTTGAAATTCACCAGCGGTGACAAACAGTATGGTGCATTCCAATTCCTGCTATACACGTGCATTTGCACCTGAAATCATAAATATTAGTACTCGTTTAAGATGGATAGCAAAAACAAAATGAATTTACAAGTGTCTGCGATCATTTAAATATTTGTACAAAAATGTTGGCACTGCTTTTAGACCATTTTTCATGAATTGAGCATCAGTTTATTGGTGGCATAAGAGATTCAAGTGAGGCAGGGTGTCTGTGAGGGATGATGAGAAGTGTTAAGGGAGTAAGGAAGTCAGATCATATGGGTGAATTAGCCAAATAAAGGAGTTCATGAACAAGTAAAATCTTTGTGCCTATAGAGACAATATGCACAATTTGCTGTCAGTATAGAAAATGTAAACACATGCGAGGAACTGAGGATGTAAAAGATTTGCGCTAAGTTTGTCCCAAAGATGCTCAGAATAAATCAGACTATTTGACCAAGATATGTATCATAACAGTCCCTCGCCTTCTTTATAGTGCAGACCTTGCTCTGCGACTGCTAGTTATTTACATAGTTCAAGGAAAACCTTAGAGATTGTCACTATATTGACATGAACCAACGAGAGGATTCCGCAGGGCATTCCAGATGTTGTAGCAACAATACAACAAGGGCAATGGTGAAACATATTCTCATATTTCGATAGTAAACCCCTACTTCCCAAACAAACAGGCTTGTTTCTGTATAGAGAGAAAAAACACATTCTTTCAATAACACTTATTTCAACAATTTGGGAAATATTTTCATAAACAATATAGATATATTTTATGAATGTGTTATTTCGTTTCATCTATGTTTTACGGGACCGGCTTATTTTACCATTGCATGCATCATTAAAAGAAAACGAACGAGACACCTGAACATTAAAATACCGGCTTATTTTTTTCTAAACATAACATGAGACCGTAAATTTTCATTGACATTGCTTGCCCTTACTCGATACGAAAGTGCAATAACAGCATGGATAAATGAAATAAATACCAAGATAAATTTTCTGCTCCAGAAATTATTTTTTACATTGTTCTTACTATACTAAATGAGCTGTTTTCTTTAGAAACTCACATCATAGCGGCAACATAAAGATGGACCGTCTAAGTCACGAAGGCATTAGTTCATGCATCACAACTAGGAATACGACAACATCATATTATTTTCATTGTTTTGACTCTCTAGTGTGTATAGGTTGATATTTTATATGTTTTTATGTACGGCGATATGGTTCCCGGTTGATTATCTGTGTCTAACTGTGTCGAATATATACTTCAGACTATCACTATCAATGGTACTATAAGATTATTTTGTATTCATAGATCTAATCATAACATTGTACTTCTTATCCAATCAGGCGGAATAAAAAAGAAAACAATAAAAACAGAAGACATTAATTTTGCAATGCCACTATATGTATACCAAGATATGTATATGTCAATATGATTTCTGTTGTAACTCGTAAAGCTTAGAAACATGACTAGAAGCAACAATTCGTTCCTTAACCGGGAGGAATGGTGAATGGATTTTCAATTCTTCATAGTCTTGCCTGTTGTGCACGGCGAAAGAATTTAAATCCAAGTAAAAAACGCCCGGAAGATACGAGTAAATATGAAATTATATGCAAGTAATAATTAGTCTCATGTCCGTTTATTGTTTATTGTTACATGCCTGTTTTAATTGCTCTGTTTTAAAATACTGTTTAAAATTGATTTAAATGATTAAGAGTTATTTCCCTTTTGACATTCATAAATGGAAGTGGTAGGTTTATCCGTCTATAAAGTCAGCGTATGACCCTCGTTTTAGAAAATTGTAAAAGTTAGAATATTCAGTGTATCTTATCTATTACGCGACTAAAGCATTTGTCCGACAACATTTTTAATCTGTTCTTGAAAGACTCTCATACGTCGATAGACATTTCAACATACATGAATTACATTGAGAATTATCTCAAAACTTAGCAATCAGTTAATACAAAGGTACACCAAGTAAGGGATGAATTAGTTTATTATTGTTTGCTTAATTGATAAAGTTTGTATTTATATAATGTTTCTCTCAAATAAATATTTTTAAACTGATGAGCTATCAAGAGTTGAGGGGTGATATATATGAAGGTGTGACTAAAATGCGTAACATCTTCATAATAATTAAATGAGAAAAGTCTATATTAAAAATTCCACGACGTTGACCCATTTACTGTTTATTTCTTTATGTAAGTTTACATGCAAAATTCTTGGCAGCACTTGTTTAGCAGGGAAAAATCCTTCATGTAATTAAAATGGCAATTACTTAATTTATTTCGCCCTTAAATCATCAGATGACAGAACACTTATCAATTTTAAAAGAGAGTAAAAACGTATGAGCATAATTACAAATCTGGAAATTGGGAGAGAAAATTCAATTAACATGTTTTCATTTAATTACTACATTGTTTTTTTTTTTTTTAAATAATGCCCATATGCATTTATTTTATTTTAAAATTGATAAGTATTTTTTTCTGCTGATGAGTTTAGGGCGAGAAAAATTCAATAATTGACATAATAATTACATGAATGATTTTTAGCTAGTAAACAGGTGCTCTCAAGAATTGTGCGCGTCAAATTAGATAAAGAAATAAATGGTAAGTTGGTCAACGTCAGGGAATTTGTAATATATACTTTTGTAATTTAAATGTTAAGATAAAAGGTAAGATGGGCCACATCTTGATATTTGAAAAGGAGACATTTGTCATTTATTTTTTATTTGCTTTGTAGTTACGTCGAAATTCAAAAAATTAAAGCAGTGGTATCAATAAAAAGGTGAAATATAATTGAATACACATATTTCCGTATATAACATTTTAAAAGATATTTTACTTATTATTCAAGCAAAGCGTGACTATATCCCAGTTAATTTAGAATTGCAAAAAGTTAGAAAAAAACGTCATCAACAGGACAATAGGGCATGTGAAAACTGCACTGGTTAAAC
Source organism: Euprymna scolopes (assembly GCF_053919585.1). Taxonomy (NCBI): domain Eukaryota; kingdom Metazoa; phylum Mollusca; class Cephalopoda; order Sepiida; family Sepiolidae; genus Euprymna; species Euprymna scolopes. The sequence goes on along the minus strand of NC_136513.1, from coordinate 29,699,252 downwards.
AAAAAAAAAATAATTACACTAAAATGGCAATTTTATTCTTTCTTTCGACCAAGCCATTTTGTCAAAATGAAATATTTTTAAAAGCAGAAAAATATTCTAAAATTTAAGTCATTAGAAAATCTATTCAACGTAATTAAGGCATTGATTTTGTCACAAGGCGGGAAAATAATAAACGGATGAAAAAATATTGTGAAAAAAATAAATGTTACGATGACAATAATAGCAATTAAAATAAAAGTAACAATCATAGAACCAATATACAATGGAAAGGAGAAATGAAAATTAATGTGGCTATTGTTATTTATGCTGACAAAAATGGCGTTGATAAGGAAAACACAATAAATTCTGATAATAATAGAAATAGCAATGATAAAAATAATAATACGGCGACAAATGATATGACACTTCGGTCAAAGTATAACTGTCGAAATAATAATAATAATAATAATAATAATAATAATAATATATATATATATATATATATATATATATATATATACATATATAAAAATAATAAAACAACCGAAATCTTCCAGAAAACCCTCGAGTGTAGAAACTAGTCAACCTGAACTGCAAATTTTAACAGCAACGGAAGTAAAAAAAAAGGCAACACCGAAGAGAATTGGTACACCAAAAGGGGAAATTGCCTATTCCCCATTTCTTTATTTCATTCCCCCTTCTTCCTCCGATTCTTCTTTTTATTTCACCTCCACCTTCTCCTCTATTCCGCTGCCAACATTGAGTCACCACAACTAACACCGCACCAAATACTCGAAAGGTCAGCTAGAATATCAAGACCGTGGATAAAAAGAACTGACCACGTCTCCACTAAATGAGTGCGAAAAGGGACAGAAACGTCGTGTAGGTTTATTGCCACCAGCTCTAGTGACGACCGATGGTCGCTACCAGCTAGAAATTAATGGTAAGCAGTTGATTTGCGAATGATAGTTCAAGTGTATTGGAAATCTGAGAGGCTTGTTTTCACTTTTACACCAGCGAAAACAACAAGTTCCTCACAGTGATGATGGCGTACTTAAATGAATGAATCGTAAGAATTACGTACTTACATTTCATTACAAAACCATCACAAAAAGAAAAAGCAGAACACATTGCCTGTGTGGCTAGTAAGACATTCTGAACTATTGACAGGCTTGGCCAAAGAATAACTTAGGTACCTCGATCAGAAAGCTAAGTAAGTAGCAAGCAGAACAATGCGCTACATTCGTGAGATGGCGCTAACAATTCTTGAGTTTAATTAAAAACGGAAAAAAGGTCTGTATAGAACACTGTGGTAATGATAGCAATCGAACTTGAGTAAAAGTAAAGAATGAGGCTAAAGGATTAGACCATACTAAATAGAAGAAAACAAATAGTAGAAATACGACTGAGTAAGAATAAGAAAGGCTATTCCAGCGTCAATTGCAAGGTGCCTTAAAATTGGTTCGGGATATTTTGAATATGCATTTAAAATTATTATAAGCTCTTGAAAATGCAATATGTTATTGTCATTCCTATTTTGAGATGACTGGCCATTTTTTTGGATTCAGGTTCAAATTAACAGCCATACCAGGGATTGGAGTACGCCCTATAAATCCCTAGGCATAAGGACATTTTAGAAGGGCAATATACAATAAAATGTTGTTTCAAACTAAGAAAAACACCCACAGTAGCGTATGACATACTTAATTCTGCTTTTGGACCATCTTGCATGAATCGGACACCAGCTTTTCAGTGGCATAATAGATTCAAGGAAGGTGTGAGGTCTATTTTGAGAGTAAGGTAGTAAAAACACCGGAGTTAACTGATCAAATAAATAATTTCATGGATTACGGTCGTCGTGTCTCTATAGAGACAATACGTGCACATTTTAATGCCATTGTGGGGGCTCTACACAAAATTATTCGCAAGGAACAAAAGATGCGGAAACTTTGCGCGAAGTTTATCACATAGGTGGAGTCATCAACTCCCTCATTGTCACCGACTATTTGACCAAGATGGGCATCAAGACAGCTTCCCACTTTTCCTTTTATTCAAGCGTTGCTCTCTTTAACTTTTGGTTATTCCCTAAGCTCAAGTAAAATCTTAGCGGCTGTCGTTATGAGGGAATTGACGAGATCAAAGATGTTGTGACAAGAGCCATTGAGACATTCATAAAAATGGAATTTCATAAGTTGCTGGAACGGTACAAGAAATGCATTGCAGCCGGAGGAGATTACACCGAAAGAGACTACGTGTAAATTATCAATAAAAGTGTTCATGTAAAAAACGTCTGGAAACTTATTGAATGAAGCTCATATTAAAGAAAAATATGCAAGCTGTGGAAATGAAACTGATAAGATACAGTACCAAAACTCAGACGTACAAACAGAAATAAATAAAATTAAATAATTAAAGCAAGTTATTTAATATAAAAACCTGCAAAGTACAATGGGATTATAACGGGTTTGTTCAAGAAAAACAAGACGCTTCTGTGTAAATATGTCAGAAAAACAGAAATTTATCTCGAAATGTTAAAACAATACAGAAATTTGTAACCGTTACATAATGGATATTAATCGCGACGCAATCTTCTACCTGATAAGAGTCGAATACGTGTCAAATTGAATACTGTTGCCACAGCTCGTTGAAAGCTGTTTAAACCAGTTTTTTGCGTCGACAGGTTTGCAAAAAAAAACATCATTGAATCTAGTACCTAGTGTGCCTATGATCCTCACACACGCTTTCGCACAACAGAGGCGTTATAAATATTCTGTTGCCATGGTAAATGCTAAACCGAGCATAAGCCTTTGGAGATGTGCAATAAAAAAACTAGTATACCTACAATCACTATCAACAATTCCTCTAATCTATATTCCTTAATCTAAACGACAATCTTACGAACAAAGTTTTTTTTTTTTCAGAGCTGTCTGCCTGGAGATGTCTATAGATCCGAGCTGTATTTAAACTTGCTGTAATCAGGTGTATACATTCAATGTAAGAGTGTATCCAAATTTCACATACTACGTGACGCTTATTAAAACATATGTGGTTGGCCTTCAGGCGCGGTGATGAGCATTTAAAGCAAAATTAACAGGAATTAAGCAAGTTAATAAACGCCGCAAATAATGAAAATAAGACTAAATAGCAACTAGATAACACCTGTACAATTAGTATTAGATATTTCATGTTTTTTTTTCTCGCATAGAATATAACAAGAAGTCTAAGGAGACGTATACTCGGAATAATATAGATAGCTATCGTGAGAAATATTATTCATGATGAACTCGGGAACAGAACAAAACAGCGAGAATGTAGACCGATTATATGACTAGATACTAAGTTAATATAACAACATCAGAAATAAAGCAAAAAGATCTAATAATAAAGGGAATATACACAAAAGTACAAGTACTGAAACTTAATTTTGTAACAATAGGATTTATCTACAAAACAAAGAAACATATACAATTATAATATATCGATATATCGTAGTTACACACACACACACACACTACACAAACACACACACACACACATATATATGTGTGTGTGTGCGTGTGTGTGTGTAAAAGAGATTTAGAAGGCTGTCACAATACGAGGAATGAATTATAGTCGCTGTTGGTAAGAAGAGACGTGAACAAGTGGCGATTTACAAATCAATAAGTACATATATATATATATATATTATATATATATATATATTTATATATTATATATATTCAGTTGTATGGTAAAATGTCTTACTTGTAAATCTATGCGACGTATTCCATTATTAATTTCGGAAAAAATTCCCTTTTAAAATGGTGTGCGTAACAGGTCGATTCAAAGCATGCTGAATGAAGGGCCGTTACGCACCCCATTTGAAAAGGGAAAAATTTTCCGAAATTAATAATGGAATACGTTTCATATACTTACAAGTAAGACATTTTACCATATAACTGAATAAATATATACATGAAAAAATATATATGTATGTACTTATTGATTTCTAAATCGCCACTTGTTCTCGTCTCCTCTTACCAACAGCGACTATAATTCATTCCTCGCATTGTGACAGCCTATCCTCCACAATGTTTCAAGCAAACTACATATCAATCATATATATATATATATATATATATATATATATATATATATATATATATATATATATATATATACGAGCAAACAGTTAATAAAACATGTTAAAAACACTTTAAAAAAAGAGTTAAAAACATATTTAATCTGAACAGGATACACTTGATAAGTTGATAGTGCTTATTCCGCGGAGTTTCGAAGGAATACTTTCCTTCTAATTAGAGGGTGGAATGAGGAAAATGCAGGATCGGATTTTGCAAGCAAAAGTATTTGATGAAACAACCCGTAATTCAAAGATCTTACTTGATAACAAAAAAGTGAAGCATAGGGAATATGGTGAAGAAAAATGTGATTACACGTGAAATATATATAGGTATATATGATTTAAATTATATGCGAGTACATACATACGTATCTACGCATACGCCAACTTATAGTTTAAACACCCCCCACACACACATATACATATATATATATATATATATATATATATATATATATATATATATATACATGCATTACGTACCTCACAAGAAAAATAAATCATGAAAATAACACACACACACACACACACACACATATATATATATATATATATATGCATGTGTGTACGAGTATACATACGTGCGTCTTACAAATAATACACATAAACAATATACATAAATACAAGCATATAAATATATTCATGAGTTTTTACCTGTTATATATATATATATATATATATATATATATATATATATATATATATATATATATATATACTAGCCTGAGTACTCGGCATTGTCCGGGTTTTTGGAGGTGTGGGTTGAACTAAAATAGTGGTAGTAGGCAGGCAGGCAGACAGGCAGGCAGGCAGGCAGGCTCGAACCCGTACAACGAAGGAGAAAAAGAAAGTAAAAAAAAAATTACGTGACGTCTTGGCCTTTTTCGGTAATCGCTAAACCGGAAGTGACATATGTTTAAATTAGGGCGTATCAATCGAAAAGAGGGGATGGCTTTCTAGAATATCGGTGAAAACTACGACCCCTCCTCGTAGAAAGGTGCCTAGTTGAGGATTAAGGAAGTAAAGTTTAAAGCCAATTTTAGATATTTGTCGTCCGATGAGTCATGCTTCTAAACGATACCGGTATCTTAAAAAATCCTTCGCCTTTGTCGAAACTTTTCCGCAGACATACGAATATACATACATACATGCATACAGTTAAACAGAAGGGTGGGATTTATATTATAGAAGAATGCGCGTATAATAAATAGCTTTAAAAGTTCTGATATCTCGGCGGAATCTAGATATTCTATAGCCATGATAAAAAAGTTATTTTGTCTTTACTTCTTGAGTGATTTTATTATTGATTAATAATGATCGTCTACATATGTTTTAATGATATCTTTATAATCATTGGATGTCTCGGTATTTATCTCCAGGTTTGTTTAAAATATTTCTTCTCTCTATAGATTGATATAAAGCTATGTCTTATTATAAGAACGAGATTTTTCTTTTAGTTATCGTTAATTTGAAACACATCTATGCACAGATAGTATCCAAGCATTAGGTTTATTCTACAATTGGTTAACTACCAAACTCACGAGCGCGTAAATTTACAAATACACACGGTACACTAAATCTATACAAAATCCTGGCAGGTCCTAACGAGTATAAAACGCAGTAAATTGTGTGTGACTTAAGCGCCCCCTCCCTGTAGCAAAGTGCCCATTTGAAGGTGAAGATACTAATGTTTTAGCCAAGTTTTCGATATTTGTCGTCGGTAAGGTTTAACTTAAAAACGATTCCGATCGTGCTAAAATATGTCGCCTTTGTCGAGAGTTTTACGCAGACATTAAAACATACATACATACATACATACATACATTTATATATTAATAACAACAATTTTTGTACCGTAACCAATTAAAAAGCTTGCTCTATCTCTGAATACCCTTTATGTAAAATTTGAAATGTTTAGACCGGAAATTTTCTGAGTCGGTTGGTAGAGACCGCAGAGGTCATTTTTTTTTAATTTGACCCCTATTATGCCCCCTTAACATTTATTGTTTTGGGTTCACCTAAGGTTATTAAGTTATTCCCATGTCCAAGGAAGGTATATATAACATTTCAAGTGTTTAGACAAAAAATTTTCGGAGGAGTTTAGTAGAGTCCTCTAAGGGTAAATCGTTTAACATTGACCCCTTAACAGCCAAATCTCTGGCCGAAAACGGATTACAAAGGTTTTTCCAAATCTCAGTACACTGTATATCAAATTTCGCGTCTGCAGACTGAAAAATGACAGAGGTATTGCGGTGGAAAATGTACACAGACACACAGACACGTTCACTTGTATATATATATATATATATATATATATATATATATATATATATATATATATGTGTGTGTGTGGGGTATGTGTGTGTATTTTGATTACCCTGTGCTGTCTTTTTAACTCTATAATTATATCTATTTAACATTTTCCCTAAGAATTTTAACAAAGGTTCTTAACATCATAAAAGCAAACTTGTTCTTTAAAATAATAAAAAAGCTATCCTTAGTTCCAGTGAATTAAGGACAAAGACAAATTAAACGAAAAGAACAAACCGTCGAAAAAAATGGATGCTTTTTCGTTAGGCCAAAACTAAAAAGAAAAACACTATAAACGAAACAGAATTTGATAAAAATTTTATAAAACTAAAAAATTAAAAGCATTAACAAACATACGAATCTGGATTCGAAAGGAAAAAAAAAATTAAGAAATTGGCAATATATACGTTTTTGTTTGTCGTCTCCTACGAGGTATTGTCCAATGGTGACATTTTGTCTTCACCAGTCCGCTCATCATATTTCTGGCCTGCTGATTGAAGTAGAGGAAGCGGGAACGTCTTTTTCCGGGGTTAGTGGGATGGCTGTGGGGTAGAACAATGGAAAGAAAAATGAATGGACAGGTAATTGGATGATGTTTTAATGTGACGAGTAAAAAGACACATGCGACAAAATGATACACAATTAAGAACATACAAAGGCCGTGGAGACGTGTTTCCGTTATTATACTTATAAATAACTGTATGCGAATGGCCGATATATATATATATATATATATATATATATATATATATATATATATATATATATATATATATATATATATATATATATATATATTGCAGTAGAGTATAGTTTCCTAGGAGTACATCTAATGAAAACACATGTGTCTATTAAAAAGTGCTCAGTGAGTAAACAGAACAGGTGTATTAAATTCATTTTTATCAACATTGATCGCTACATATGTACATACATGTTTCTGTAATCATCCAGGCTGGAGAGATTACGTCTTCATGCTAAGAATTTCCCTCGAAAACTTACCAGTTTTCCATGGTAATTCTGGCCAGTTTTCAAGGGTAATTCTTAGCATGAAGACGTAATCTCCCCAGCACAGGTGATTACAGAAACATGTATACACATATGTAGCGATCAATGTTGATAAAAATAAATTTAATACACCTGTTCTGTTTACTCACTGAGCACTTTTTAATAGACACATGTGTTTTCATTAGATGTGATCCTAGGAAACTAAACTATGGAGGTCAGGTGCGAACGAACACCCCATAATTTTATTATACCATATTTTTTCAAACCGAAACATAATTATCAAATATACTTACGCAGATATATATGAAAAATCTTTATTAAAGTTTGTGCCTATTTCCATTCTATGGAGGCCAGGTGCGAACGCAGACCTCACAATTTTATTATACGATCCCCATTTAAGTTAAAACATATTTATCAAAGTATCCTTATGTACGTCTATATCAAAAACCCTTGTAAACGTTTTTTTTATTTTTATATTTTTTATTTCCATACTTTTTGGACCAGGCGCGAAAGCAGACGCCACAATTGTAATGATCCACTGTTCTGCCAGATCAAACATACCCATTCCTGTGTCTAGATACATCTTCTACCATTATATGTAATCAGTTTTTTTTTTTAAATAGTCGACCATATCGGAGCCTATTCGTGACCAGACACGCACACACCCACAGACAGTCAGTTTTGTATTATAGATATATACTAGCAGGCCGCCCGTCATTGCAAAATATCCTTACATATAATATTTTGATTAATGCAGATTTCGTATTCATAATTACATTACATTGCATCCAATATATAATAATGATTTAAAAAGTTTTTAAAAAATGACTTGCGCTCCACAATTGGTATTCAGAACCAAAACGTTAAGCTTAGGATTTACTTTTTCCTTTAACGTTCATGACTGAACTTTGAAGACCTGCTTGCTCACAGGTTAAACATTTAAACATGAACTAATAGATATTACGTTATGCACGCAGATTCGTAATGCCGTCGTCCGACCTTCACTTAGCTAATTCTATTTTGGAAATGTTCCCGGCTAAAATCCCAATACAAAGTTTTGCATTGCTTCGAATACTATATATATTAATTTTAATGTCTGTAAACCAAAAACTGACATAGGAGATTCTTAAGCAATTTTTAAAACCAATATATTTACGCACCCATAATTACATATGAATAAAATAAAGCAAAATATAAACGATGCTTTAGACGTTATGTGAATAAAAAGGAAACATAAAAACAAACATAAAATCAACGTTTCGTCCCTATTTCAGGGGACATCATCAGGATTTCTAGGCGAGGATGTACAGGAAGACGGTCATATATCACATGCGAAAGAGGAGAAGCTCTCCAGTACTGAAAGAGAACTGAACTTCTACTCTTTCGCATGTGATATATGACCGACTTCCTGTATATCCTCGCCTAGAAATCCTGATGATCTCTCCTGAAATAGGGACGAAACGTTGATTTTATTTTTGTTTTTACTCATTTAGGTTTTTCCTTTTTATTCACATAATTACATATATAGAAAAATGGTTGTGCTTACTATAAACTTTTTACGCAAATATTATGCAAGTATAAATAATGTAGAATATCTGCATGAATATAATTACACGCCATAGTAAACTAAAGAGGATCATTCCACAAGATAACCGAAACACTAATAGGGAATTATGTAAAATGGAGGTTTAAAAATATGCAAAGTATATATATATATATATATATAATTATATATATATATATACATATATATATATATATATATATATATATATATATATATACTAGTAAACGGAATTCAACGACCCATATATAATATATATTTTTTTTAAATCGAAAAACTATTTTCTTAATTATATCCATACACAAAAATAACAACTGTATAGGAATATATATATATATATATATATATATATATATATATATATATATATATATATATATATATATATATATATAATGTGAGTAGATTAAAGAAGAGAGTAAATTCCATTCTATAAGAGGGGACTCATCGGGATAATATAAAGTTCAATAAATTTCAATGGAGCTTATATAGGAGACAATAGGAGTGGAAAATGAATTCACAAATACTATATATTGGTATATATAGAATTAGCCATTTAGGTGGGGGATAACGGGGATTCTTTATATCTCTTTATCTACGAAATGAATGTATGTGTATCTTATCAAATAAATGACTCATTCAATGTTTTCCAAAATATAGTATTTCTGAATTCATTTTCCACTCCTATTGTATCATATATATATATATATATATATATATATATATATATATATATATATATATATACATATGTTGTTTCATATATATATATATATATATATATATATATATATATACATATATATATATATATATATATATATATATATATATATATATATATATTAGATAATAAAGTAAAATGTATTATCGCTATTATTCTTATGTACTTGTGCGATTAAGCAATTTCAGGAAGATCTCTTCTTTTTTTTGTCTTTTGATCACGCGGCGCATTTATTTTTTTATTGCAGCAGAGGAGTCAAAACACCTCTAATCTCTTATTTACTCGTCCACCTACTACCTATTTTAAGCCTTTACCGTTCCCACACTGACTTGACATTATAACGTTTGTGTCCTCTCGCTTCAACAAGTACCCCACATCTATTTTCCCAATGTTTTTCAGTTTTCCTTCTATCCTCTTTTTCTCGTGACGTCAATACGTTCACTGTCGCTAATCTGCATACGTGCTTTTAAGGCAACTGCTTTCCCCGTTTGTCGACGCTCTGTTAAAATAAGAACGCGCCGTTTCTTCACAACCCAATCATACGCAACGAGTTAACCACGCATGCTCAGCGTAGATTATTCTATAATCGATAACACGTGTCGTATAAAAATCGACCATTCACAGACTAGAGACATAGAGACATTGAAAATCTATAATATCTTCTATTTTTTTTTTAAATTATTATTGATCATTCGTATTTGAATTATTCGGACGATTGCTCTAATCTTCAGTCTTATTTTCAAAACTTTGCAGTTTATGTAAACTTCTACATTCTTCAGGTGTATATTTCTGTACTCGAGAATCTGCACGGAATTTCAAACGGAACCATATGTTTTTCACGCGATATCATTGCCTCGTTTCTTTTAACCATGTCTACATAGAGCTCCTAAAAAATTCGCCCGCGCTGAGAAGGTACCTTTCAGTTTTTAGAAGGTTATCAATTTACAACTGGAATTTTCTAATATAACCAACACACAATGGACACGTAAAGAAATAATTAGACTACTTGGATCTTACTTGGTGGGGCACTTGACGATAATGCACCTGAAGTATGTCAGAGGTTACATAGCCTGAAACTTGATGAGCACAGTAGCCCGAAGTACTGAAATAATACACACGAATTATATACACACACACACACACACACACACACACACATATATATATATATATATATATATATATAACGATTAAGTACTTTATGTTTACGTAGATATGTATGTGTAGTGTATTATTATATTATTGATAATAATTCTCATACTGTTTACAAATGTATCCTTATTTTCTGTACCTTTATTAAACGCATTAAATATTCGAACAGTATTCAGTTTCTACATTTTTGTAATAAAAATGTAATCGTATTTGTTTAGATTTTGGAAGGAGTGAATAGGTATAACTGTTGTATATCAAGTCCAACCCTAACTACAACTGCAAGGCTGTGATAATCATTATTTTTTTTCTGAAACCGCGTGAGCGTTTTTATAATTCTTCTCGAAAGATTAATGTTTAGTACAACCCGTGCAGGTAAAAATGTGCGGTTCTAATTAAAATGCGATAAACAATAAAATTTAAATATATACTTAGTTTCAAATGAAGAGTTCCAAAGCTTATAAGGGTATCTAAAACAGGTTTCATAATAATTGTATTACTTGCGATGGCCAATAACCCCCACTAATTAACGAACTTTATTTTGTTCAGAAAAAAACGTATAAGATTTTTTAAACAATAACATCCTGTATTATGTAAATCATTAAATTTCGTTAAAAGTAATTTAAGATTTGAGTCTGAAATTCATTGAATTAATCTTCCTTATCGAGCAACGCTAGAGAACAAATGAACTACCATCGTTATATAATTTAATTTCGATTCTTGTGTTACACTGAAGCATTTGCTTTTCATTTGAACCAGAAATTGTAAGCGTAATTCAAGGTATTATTTTCTAAAAATATCTATTTACACTCATGGAAATATTTTTTTAAAATAGAGCTAAATACTTATTACAGTTTTTATTTATACATTGCTGGCTACATATGTGCATTCATAACTCACTATAATTACTAGACAGGTTTCAGATTAATCATTCAAAATACTTACTAAGACGATAGACTCCCGTAGAAAAAATGAGCATGATAGCAGATTATCAAACATGGATGCACTCATTTTAATTGTTCATTGTGAGAAATTATTGTAAAAATGTAAGTTTAAACTCCTGAGACTTTTAACTTTTTACTGATAATATAGACAAATTATTGAACATTTGTTAATAATTTAATTTGCCCTAATATATCTAATTATAAAATAGAAAATAGATATACGGTTGTCTTTTATATATATTCTTGTTGGGTTTCTTAATATATATATATATATATATATATATATATATATATATATGTATATATATATATATATATATTGTACTATATGTAGTTGGTTTTCATTAATATAAAAAATAATACATATTAAATTATATATTACTATATTTTCACTGATATATATATATATATATATATATATATATATATATATATATATATATATATATATATATATATATATATATATATATATATGGGGGTGTTTGGGGGTGTTTGTACATACAATCAATTAGGCGTGCTCCTACCTATTAAGACCGTGTTCGCCCCGATTTTAAATCGAATTCTTTTCACATTTCAACAGTTTCCTTTGATAATTTACTGTTGGCTGGCTCTAATAGGTATATTTAAAATACTATTTCCTTAGTCAATCGAGTGTTGATTTCGAATAAACATTTTCGCGTCTGTGTAAGGATAGATATTAGATATAATTATATTTTTGTCTGTTACGAATATGCCTATATTACTTATATCTTTTTCTCTTTGTAAGTGTTCTTAAATAAATTGACAACATCCATTGAACACAACCGAAGAAAAAGTTAGAAAATAGTTTTAAAAATTCTACCAGAAATCAGTTGAAAAATATTGAAGTAAGTATACACATTTTGAATCATTACTTTATGTGTGCAAAACGTTTCTAAAACAACTGACTTACTTTTCTCATTTCCTATCTCTGGGGCCCTGAGACGTAACGACCGATTTCAACAACAGCAGCAGGTTATATTGACAGTTTAGTGTTTTCCTCTGTTTCCCCGAGTATATCCGAATGCAATTCCAATAATACTGGCAATCTTTTCCTTTGCTATTAAACCGCGCATCAGCATAATCTGGTACTATTCAATTATAACGAAAAGACTGTTGGATGCTTGAAACATCGATTTTAGAACTAAGATTCTACAAAAAAGTAAATACATTTGTAAGCCTATAACTGATTAGCTGATACATATTCGACTTTATTTCTTACAAATGATGAACAATTTTGTCAAATCTAAAAAGAAAATATGACGTTTCTGACATATTGAGATGAGTATTGGGTTTTCGTATTCTTTGGATTCATCAAGTTATTCTTCTTTTGTTTACTGTAATTTCCACAACGTTTCGGTCGATGTAACCTCCGACATTCTACAGGTGTATCTTGTCGACCCTGAGAATGTTTCTGTTTAATTTGTGAATTTAGACGTAATTTAGAACGGAGGCAAAAGTATATTCGAACATGTTTCCTATGTGTCCATTACGGCTATTGCTTAAGATTTTCTGTAAATAACGTAAAAAAAAAGTAAATAGAAAATTCAAGATGAGTGAGCAAAAGGGCATCATCCAAAAGTCTCGTGGAGAAAAAAAAGATGTTAAAAAGTTTTCCTGACATATATATATATATATATATATATATATATATATATATATATATATATATATATATATATATATCCTTAAGCAATCGCTAGACGTATAGATTAAAACGACGAATATGTAGCATATCCGTTTTTTTTATTTCTTACAAATGATCAACAATTTTGTCAAATCTAAAATTAACAAAAAATATATCTGAACATTTCTGCTATTTTTCCACTGCGGCTTTTGAATAAAGTTGTGCATTAAATAATGTTAAACTGAAGAGAGGTGAAAACATTAAGAATGTGACATCGGTTTGCCTCGAACGCATTAAGGAAGAAATGCTTATCTCCAAAGATTACAAGAATCCATTGCTAACAATAAACAAATAAGAAACTTAAAATGTGCATTGTGATATAATTATCCGGAGCAATATCTACGTCGAGTTTTTCTATCACGTCCCATAGAGATAAGAAGCACCTGGCTCTTAAAAGACTTACCTAATATATATATATATATATATATATATATATATATATATATATATATATATATATATATGTGTGTGTGTGTGTGTGTGTATGGGTGGGTGTGCGTGCGTGTGAGCATATGCATATATATATATATATATATATATATATATATATACGCACGCGCACACACAAATATATATATATATAATTATTTACTTTAAAAATAATTAAATACCTACAGAAATTAATATTTCATCCTATATAAAGATGATAGACTAGGTATAACAAAAAGCTCTAACAAAAGTCTAGGGGGATAATTGTAAGAAAATCATACATAAGGAAATTAAAAAATTAGGTCTTAATATAGACGTACTAGATAACATAAAAATAAAATTAAAACCTTCCTGGACGTCACATTAAATTTAGATAAAAACACATATGAAGCCTACTTAAAAGATAACGCTAATCCAATATACGTAAACCTCAAAGTCCAATCACCTACCATCAATTTAAAACAGATTCCTAACTCGATCGTAAGTAGACTTAGCAATAACTCAACCGATGAAAATGTATTTAACCGGTCAATCAATTTCTACGAAACACCCCTAAAAATAGTGGATACAAAATATTGATATCAAATATAAGCAAGAAACCAACAATAACAATAAAATTTAAAATAGAAGAAAAAGAAATATAACCTGGTTTACGGCGCCATACAACAAAATGTTAAAAAAAAAACTTAGCAAGAAATTTCTAGATCTTATTGAAAAACACTTTCCCGCAACCAATCCCTTGCACAAAAGATGATTAAAGCAAATAATAACAAAATATTACATAAAATCAATGAACATAACAACAAAATAAACAATAAAAATGGGACATCATGACAAAAATACAACTAACACATAGATCACATATGTAACTAGTAGAAATAACAACAACAACAACAACAATAATAATAATAACAATAATAATATCAATTATATTAATAAACGAACTTCAGACAACGACATCCATATAAGAAATAAAAATAAAAACTACTAATAATGAACAAGATTAATGCAACTACAGATCCCACACACTTGGCCGACTTCAAAATAAATGTCTAACCAAAACGCAAAGTTTACCAGACAACTATAATTACGAAAGAAACTCCGAATAACAAGGAATATTATGTAGGTATGACTTCCTTAGACTTCAAAACCTCATACTATGATGAAAGAAGTACGTTCCAAAATAAAAAAAAGACACCGAAGGAAAACAACACTAGAAAACACATACTGGGAACTCAAAGAAAGCGGACGATCATCTTGAAGAAGTTGATTCTCTTGACAAAGAATGTGTATACAAGATACTCAATACGATGGGTTGGTTTTTATTGTTGATTATTCGCTCCCAGGCATTACATCTAGTAGAGGAGTGGTCAACGATCTGTATTTTGGTGGCTAGTTTTTACAGGTCCCACGTCTGAGAAGCTTCTCCCTCCTTTTGACAGGAGACTCTTTTCAGATTATCTTCTTCCGTTCACTTTTCCCATTGCTTCTGGTGTCATAGGTGTAAAGCTTCTTCTAGTGTTTCCAGCAACTATTGCAAAAGACGTCCTCATTCCTACTCATCTATTTTGCTTAGCTCACTAGAACCACGTGACAGACACGTACTTCCGGCCCTGATCATGTGCTTTTCCGGTTCAATTAAACGGTCACCAAGCTTGATGTTTTAACAATATATAAAAACACAGCTCACACCTCCCCGTTCATCAGGACAGTCAGATAGATCGATCGATAGACAAATAAATAAAAAAAAATAGATAGATAACTAGATCGATGGATACATCGATAATACACATAGATATATAGATAGATTGACAGAGAGATAAATAACAAATAATTAATTGTGTTCTACAACTACAGTAGCGTCCAAAACTAAGGGACACCATTTTAAAACTTAATATTAGTTAGAGATAACAACTATGAAAAGATGGAATTTTGACAACAGGTAGTCATTATTGTTGTGGGGTACAATTCATCCCTATTTGAAGACTAAGTGTAATCAACTAGTCCTATAAATACCACTGGTTTCAGAGAGTAAATGGAGACATTCATTCCATGTTTAACCGCATGCTACGGACACGTTTCTCTCATACCAATTTAGTTGCTCCTGTATTCTTCATGATAAATACATATTATATTTTATACACTTTACACTATTTTTGATTTCTTTCATTTGTAACCCCTCGCTCGGTCTACAACAACTGGCTGACGCGGACGATTCAAGAGCTTCCCGTATCAATCTACAATAATTGCTAACAACAACTGAATGACGAGTACGGCCAACGAAGAAAAACGTAGAAAAAACGTAGAAAAAACAGCCATTGGAAAACAGCATTTTACGACCAAAAGGATTCAAGAAAAAAGAACACACGCGGACATTCGAAATATTTTTTCCAACACTCTGAGGAAATTCAAAACTTCAAGAGTATGTATTTTTCTAAAGTTCAGTGAAGAACGGAAAAAAAAAACTATTTGTCAACCTTGTGACAAAAACGAACATTCGAGCGTAAACACGAGATAAAAAACACTTCGAAAAAAAGATTTAACAAAGACGACGTTAAAACGCCTTATCTTACTGTTAAAATGCTACTAAAACGTAAACTACGAGCTGAAACAGAATTCCCAAGACGAATTACTTGGGGAATTATTATTGCTGAATTAACGGGACTAAGTTTTCAGTAATTACTAACAAAAATTCTAATACGTCTCATATTAAAAGGGCATTAGCGTTGGAAACAGAAAAAAAATCTCCTGAAGAAGTAAATGATCGTATATTTTATTTTATTGGCTAAAGCGAGTATTCCATCAAATTAAAAGAAAAAAGACGTCGGATTTTAATCCGATTAAAATAAACTTTTCACTGGTTTACGGGACTGCACGTCGACGAAAAAAAAACATAATTTCGTAAGCACGACAAAGAAAGTATTAACGAAATAAGGGCATTCTTTTTCGCCACAAAAGACGCTGATATAAGACGTCGTACTCTAAATAAATTGGAATTAGAACCTCATTTGACGCTTCAGAAACTAGCTGAAGATTGTCAGCGACCCATGGCAATGAAGCAAGACTCCCGAAATATAGAGAAAGCAGGTATCTCTCACATAAAAAAAAAATATGCTTAAAAAATTACACCCGCCCGCAAGCAAGTACCATCGAAGAGTCAAAAATAACCCTTCACAAAATGATCAGGATAGACAAAATCCTAGGACCCCTTGTAGCAAATGTGGAGGACCTCATGGGTACAATGAATGTTAGTACCAAAGGAAAAAAACAGTTGACCTATGCAAGCGAGCAGGGCACAAGGCCTTATATTGCAGAGCAAAATAGCAAAAAAGAGCTACGTAAAACACTGCAAAAATTCACCCTTTACCAACAGAGTACATAAGAAAATATGTTACGGTTAGAATCAGAAATAAAGAAGTACAACTGCAGCTCGCTTCAGAGTAAGATTTATCAATTATAACTTTTCACACCTGGAAAAGAATAGGAAAGCCCACGATGACAAAGACGAATACGGTCACAAGATCGGTAACTGATCAAAAATGCATTTTCAGGGTGAGGTAGTTGTTAATATATAACAAAAAAGAATCAAGAAAAGCTACAAGTTTTCGTTCTAGGGAACGCAACGAACTTATTCCTGATCGATTAAATTCAGGAATTTGAATTATAGGACGCGGCCATGAGTGATTTTTGTCTCAAAGTCGAAAACCTTACAACCGAAGCCGACAAACTAAAAAAGATCTTTCCGAAGTGTTTTCTCTTAAGATGCTGCACAAAAATAAAGCGAAATTCGAATTGCTGGATTAAGCAAAACAAATATTCAAAAAGCCATGGAGCATACCGTTCGCTTCGAGGGAAACATTTGAAAAAGAATTGGAAAGATTAGTTTAAACTGAGATTTTAACCCTATTAACTTTAGTGAGTGGGCATCCCCCACCGTATACGTGAACAAAAATCTAAAGAGATAGGGCATGCGCGGACTTTTTGACCGGATTGAATGTGGCGATCAAGGACCATCTCTACCCACTCCCAAACCCGGACGAAATATTCGTTAAGTTAAATAGCGGAAATATTTTTGTTCAAAAATAGACTTAAGCAAGCCGTACCTACAAATACCAATAGAGGAAGATATATCAAAACTTTCGTGTTTATCAACGCACAAAGGATTTATAAATTCAAGAGATCAGCATTTGGTATAAAAGTAGCACCTGCAATTTTCCAACAGGTAATCGCTACTTTGATAAGCAGTTTGGAGTTTACAATAGGCTATCTGGACGATATTCTTATGGATAGTCAAAATGTTGAACAGCATAGAGATCATGTAGTTTAAATGTTTGACAGAATAAAAGAATACGACTTTACATTGAAGGAAGCAAAATGCGAATTTTTTTAACGAATTAAATACCTGGGTCATATAATATATAAGAACGGGAGGAAACCCGATCTAGACAGATCCGCAGCTATAAAAGACATACCAGAGCCTTATAATGTAACTACATTGCAGAGTTTTTGTTATATTCCTAAATACTTAGGAAATAAAGACAAACGTGAGTTACACCGAGTGGTATGTGTAATGGGGTTTATTTATAATACAGAAACGTAAGGCTGCTCGCCTAAGGTAAATAGAAGTACATAGTAACAAGTATGGGGAAGAAAGTATGATAATCAACACGTAAGACTATCCGTCTTACTGCGACTGCTTGTCTGCCGCTGTCTGCCGCTGTCTGCCAAACAGTCCAATATATATATATACAGTTTGTAACCGGTGTATAGCCAGTTATGTTCCTTCACAACACCTCCCCCTGAAGCTGAAATCTTCCTGATTTTAGCTTAAATACCTCTTCCTTTTAGGGTCAGGGCTTAATCTCCTGGTAACTTTTCTCTTTCTTGCGCTTTTCCTTCTGGTCAGCGTTACCCGGGGTAAAGGTTTCTGTCCAGCCCGTATGGTCGGTTCAGGCGAAATATTCATTGTTTGCGGTACACACGCTGGTTTTGGTATATCAAAAATATCGCACAATGTTTCCATTGGTGTCTCTTCCACATTTGGAGACAGTCTGGGACGTATTTGATTTCTGTGTCTTTTGCAGACAAAACTTAATCCTTGGATGGTATAGACCATGCTCCCAATCCTTTTTTTGATAATACCTTCAACCCACTGATTTCGTCCATTTTGAAAATTTTTGAAATATACATTTTCACCTGGGGAGAAGCACTTGGTATTAAGGTTTTGTTTTTTGAAAACTTTCTTTTTCTCTGGTAGCAGCCTATCGAAGACAGATCTTATCTTTCTTGCAAACATTAGCTCAGCCGGGGAAGAATTGACATTATTATTAGGATTTGGTGTCACCCTGTAAATTGCTAAAAATGTTTGAATACATTGTTCGTCTGTGTCCGTAGTAAGATTTTTCTTAAGTGCCCTTTTAAACGTATCTACAAATTTTTCTCTTCAATGCGAGTGTTGTCTTTCTTTATGTTAATCAGACGTTGACACTCTTCAGTGACTTTTTGCAATGTTATGTTAGGATCCGCCTCCATAATTGTTAGGATCCGTGAACGTATATCTTTGTCCCTTGGTGCTGTGAGACCTTGTACAAAGATTAAACATTTAAATTGGTCTGCGGAAATTTCATTCAATTTAAATGATTCGCATAAACAGTTCACAGTGCAAAGATATTCTAGATAGTCTTCAGCTTCTGCCTTCTGAATGTTCAAACATTTGTATCTAGAGTGAAATAGGCTATCCCTTTTATCAAATATTTTCGACAAGGTACTAATTGTTTCCTCGAACGAAACCTCCTCCGGTTTTTTTGGTAGAATTAGATTTGCATACTTGGTGTTTTCATCAGTACCCAGTTTTTGTAGTAGCAGGGTAACTTTTTCCTCATCGGTCCAGTCTAAACATCTTTTCGTAAAAATTGTTTCGTATCTTCTGTAGTATGCAGGGAAAGTAACACCAGTATCCGGGGAGTAACGAAATTCCGTTAGTGAATTTGAAATACCCTCGGCAGAAAAATTAGTCTTCTTCCCGGTCGACGTTAGAATTAGCTTTTCTAAATTCTTTTGCTGTGTCGACATTTGTCGTTGTAGTATGTTTGTTTGTTCTTGTTGTGCCTCTAAAGTTTTTTGTGTTCTTTCTTGTTGTTGTTGCAGCTGTTGCTGTAGCTGTTGTTGTTGAATTTGTTGTTGTTGTTGTTGTTGTTGCGCTAAAAATTGTTGACTCATTTTTGTCTGTTCCTGGATGCTAAGGGCTAGAGCCTTAGTTAACTCTGCTAATTGTTCCATGTTAGCTTCTAGTACAAAAATGTCTTTTCGAATTCTACACAATAATTCCAAAGAAAAATCGTAAATTTACGTATATCGTAAATTAGTAGCAATATGCAGACACAACACGTTTCAACAAAGTTCATCCATAGTAATTCAACAGGCTTTGTAAAATAATTCTTTTTTTTTTTTTTTTTTTTTTCAACAACGTAAGTTCATACACAAAATATTTCTTACTTCCCACGACAAATAGTTCCAATTATTTATATAAAGGCAATAACAAACAATTAATTTTCCAAAAAAAAAAATATATGGCTGCCGTTCCCACGTGGCATAAAATGGTACAATAGTCGTTGTATTTATATTTTTTCTTTCGAAACTCGTAATCCTTTAGTGTAGTTTCGAATTCAACTTGCGACCATTTTTTTTTTTTTTTTCACTTGTCAAAATAAATATAAATTCCACTTTACCTTGAACATGTTTCTATAATTTCTTGTGAGTTCTTTACGAAGAAAAATCCGTACTTTTCGCTACTTTAGGTAGGAAAATTTTTTAAAATTCATTGACGCACGTGGTCAAAAATCCTTGTGTAGTTTGTTTTTTTCGTAAAACAAAAAATCCTTGCATTGTACACAGTCCTTGGTACGGTAATTTATCTCTGTTAAGAGAAAGAACATCCTTTCGTCGCCATTGTTATATTCCTAAACACTTAGGAAATAAAGACAAACGTGAGTTACACCGAGTGGTATGTGTAATGGGGTTTATTTATAATACAGAAACGTAAGGCTGCTCGCCTAAGGTAAATAGAAGTACATAGTAACAAGTATGGGGAAGAAAGTATGATAATCAACACGTAAGACTATCCGTCTTACTGCGACTGCTTGTCTGCCGCTGTCTGCCGCTGTCTGCCAAACAGTCCAATATATATATACAGTTTGTAACCGGTGTATAGCCAGTTATGTTCCTTCACAACAGTTTTTTAGGGCTCGCGAGCTTTTATCGAACTTTCATTCAGAACATGAATAAATTGCGTGCGCCATTGAATGTACTATAAAAAAAGGACAAAAAATGGGACTGGACGCCCGATTGCTAGGCAACTTTAAAGAAATTAAAAGGTGTATTAACATCAGATTTATCCCGGATTCATTTCAATCCGAAACAAGAGTTTATTGTCGCAACCGAAGCAAGTTCTTATGGGATCGAGGCGTGCATTCTACACAAGATGGCTGATGGGTTCACTGATCTGATCGCCATGCGTCAAGAACTTTACTTACTGCCGAGAAGAATTACTCCCAAATCGAAAAGGTAACATTGGGAGTCATATTCGGTGTTACAAAATTCCACCGATATTACACGGTCGTAAGTTTAAATCGCAAACTGACCAAAAGCCGCTTATAACCATCTTTGGCTCTAAAACTTACACAGTCAACAAAAATGGAGGATCCTTCTACTGCATTATTGAATTACGATTTCAGTATAGAATTTCTTACATCTGCGAAGTTAAGTCAGGCAGACGGATTGTCGCGATTAATCCCGAAATCAAAGGAACCGCTAGAAGACAGTAATAGCGTCACTACAAAGTGAAAAGAACTACACACAAATACTATGTAATACGATCAAGGAACTACCAGTTACTTTGGGAGATATAATATGGAAGGCTGAAGAAGATAGTTTCATCAAAGAAATGAAACAAAACATTAAATCGGATGAATCGTTGGCAGAAGCTTATTCTATGTGCAATTACGTACTGTTGTATCGGGAAAAATTATTAATTCCAGCTACACTACAAAAGAAAACTCTAAAGGATTTCGATATGAGGCACTCTGGGGGTACGCGACTGAAGAGGTTCATAAGGTCCTACGTTTACTGGAAGAGTATGGGCACTGATGTAGGAGGCACGGTAAAGTGTAAGGGATGCGCATTGGCAGCAAGAGTGCTCCGAATAAATGTATTCCATGGCCTAAAGCGGATAACCCATGGCAAATAATGCACGTAGATTACGCAGGCCCACTGATGACAACTATTATTTAATAGTGGTAGCCAGTTTTTCAAAATGGCCTGAGCTATTTCCATGTAAAAGTCTAACAACGGAGTTTACCATCAGGACTCTTCACGAATTGTTCGCTAGGTTTGGTATGGTTGATTGTCTAGTGTTAGACAATGGCACACAATTCATTTCAACAGATTTCTGGGACGATTTCCAGGTTAACCACATAACGATGCCAACTATCATTCCCGATCGAACGGTCAGGTAGAGAGGTTTGTAGACACGCTGAAATGAGCCCTGAAGAAAGTTAAAGGACCGCCCTCAGAAAAGGCGCTACAACAGATTTTACAAGTTTACCGAATTACGCCCAATGAAAGCACTCCATCGAAGACGTCGCCGGCAAAGTTAATGTTTGTTAGAAAATTTAGGCCGGTCTCCGAGAAACATTTGCCAAAACAGGTGAAACTGCCCAATGCTGTATTTCATGAAAAACGATATTGCCTGGTGAAAAGTATTTTTTCAGATACACAAAAATAAAAGTATGATGTGGGAACTAGGAAAGGTCCAGAAAAGGATCGGCCGGATGGTGTACATTATCGAAGGTCCGAGATTGGAGCACCAGAAGTGCTTAGACCTAATTCGGAAACTTATAACCGATGACGAAAGACAACCCCTTGCTGAACAAGAAGTAATGCGTTGACCTGTAATGTTATTTTGCACTCGACGATGTAATGCTTAGTCAATGCTGTTTTTATTTTATATTTTATTGGTTTATGTAATGTTTTTCTGTGGTAATAATATTAGCTTTTATAATATGGGGAAGTCCTTCCTACGTAATATTTCTTGTTATTCAGGCATTCCTTCGCAAACTTTGTATTAGAAAGAGTGCCGGTGTTTGTCAGTTAAAATTTACTGCGGATTGTTAGTGCTTTTATTTCTATTACGATTTGGGCAATTTCTATGCCTGATAATTATATTTTTGTTTCATAGTTGTCGTGTTCCCTAGTTTTTTTTTTAAATTATGTTTTCCATTTAATATTGCATTATTATATACTTTAATTATCAACTCTGAGTTTAAGGGCAGATCTAGGACATTCCCAGGTTGTTTTTATAAACGATTTTTTACATTTATTTGTACTTTTACGGAGAAATGTTTTCTTGATGGGATTCAAGAAGTTTTGCCGACTTTTTATTTCGCAGTTGGTTAAAGGGCGACATATTCAAAATTATATTTCCTTTCTTTCTAAAAGTGTTTTTTATTGCATTTTCACCCAAAACAAGGCACGGTTCGACTTTAATGTAGGGAGCTACTGTCTGAGACATAATTGAAAAGATACTATGTTGGGAGTTGAGCAGCAAGATGTCTGTTTATATTACACTTAGCCTTCTGCATGTCAGTACAGCCGGAATAGTAGGACCCCGGA
The DNA here is from genome assembly GCF_053919585.1 of Euprymna scolopes. Classification (NCBI taxonomy): domain Eukaryota; kingdom Metazoa; phylum Mollusca; class Cephalopoda; order Sepiida; family Sepiolidae; genus Euprymna; species Euprymna scolopes. Next base: position 29,675,651 of record NC_136513.1, on the reverse strand, counting down.
AGGAAATTCTAAAGTCTAGAAGTTCCTGTGAAGTAAATATTAGAGTAGAAGGTATTCTTGCATTTTGGGGATATCTGCAGTATAAGGCCGGAGTTTATTATTTGTCGGCTGTGTCGGGAGTATTTACGTCGAGGGGATAAAAGGGCATGAAGTTCATCGGAACATGTACCATTAGAATACTAGTTAAACAGGCTGGTCGATCCACCATTTCGTCGGTGGGAGAGAGGCTGGCGCCTATCTGACAGTTCGGGCCGTATAATAAGTGGTTTCCTTTTATTTGTATTTAATTTCGATATTATTGTATCTACTAACTAGGAGCTGTGTTGTAGATGTTGATATATATCTTTAATAACAGTTCCAGCATTAAACATTTTGCTATTCTACTGTCGATTGAGTTAAGACTATTCTTCATGGTTGGCCACGGATTTTGGTGGACTTATATTGAATTTCCTTTATTTAAATATGTTTATTTAAGTTTAGAGTGCCATCTAACGAATTGTTTTTTTTTTCATCCGCTACTTATACTTTAAGGCTTAACTTTAATCTTTCTATGTACATTATTTTTCTATTATGTTTCTTGTTGAATTTGATAGAATTTTAAATCCTAGCTAATCCAGCATCTCTGTAATCTAATAATTACATATATACATGGGTGTATATAGAAATGAATAGCTAAATAAAAAATACTAAGTTAATTTACGTCTCTATGTTAATTCCTGCTTTTAAATATATATAATCTGAGAGTGGTCTTTCTTTGATGTGGCCTTGTTGTCGAAACGCATACAGATATTTATTTAATTAATTTTCTTTTCGCATTCATTGTTGTATATTTACTATCTAACATTTCTCGTGCTCACAGTTCGCCATTTTTGTTTTAATGCATTGAATGTTATTATTGATTAGTACAGATCTACGTTTTTAATTATGTTGATTTGGTTATATCAGTATTTATTTCGGTCATTTCCAAGGCTGTACTGAAACTTCTTGGGATATGGAGAGATAGAAATCCTTGATGTCATTCTGTAGTGCGATGTGTTTTACTTTTAAAGTAAACGACTGTTTCGGTATTCTTCGCCAATTGTTTTATTTCCAGGTTATTTTCACTTCCTACGTCTTACTAGCGTAGCGGTAAAATGTCAAGGTCTGTTTCACTTTCTTATCTGCCTTTGGGTTTGATTTTTTTTTCTTTTACACCTACAAACATCCGGGCAATGACGGGTTCTCATGCTGGTTTGATTCCGTGATAAGTTTCTGCATACTTCCCAGATTGTAGTATCGTATTTCTTTTACATGATATTCACCACTTATCAAGGTCTGGAAGCCACTCGGGGATAAGGGTTATTCGTGTACAGTAATCACTGGGATAATATCGCGGTAATCCTTATTAATGGAGATTTGATTAAGCGTCTTACTAAAGGGGGCGGTTCATCAGGAATTGCAGGCATCCAAGTTGTAGTCAGGTGGGAAACCGGCAAACGGAAGAGAGTTCCACATGCGTGCACTTCTAAGAAAGAAACTTTGTTCATGGAATCTACGCTTTGATTTAGGCACAGATAACGAGTGGGGAAAATTATTGACAGTCGTTTAAGCTAGACGGGTGTTTTTCGTGAAAGATTGGCGAGGGGGGACGAGAGATTGGAACTCAGACAAGCACTTTTCATGGAAATAACGATAAACCAAAGACAGGCTCGCAACATCTCTTCTGTGGGTAAGAGGTAGCTGGGAAGAAAAAAGAGCAACGCCCACTAAGACACGACGTCTATTTTGTACTCTGTCAAGGCCGGATAGGCTGTTTTAGCAGCTCCTGTCCAGAGGTGGCGGCAATACTCCATTCTTGGACGTACTTGGCTTTTATATGGATAGAGCATTGCGTCAGCAGTGGGATATCTTCTAGAGCGGTAGAAGGATCCTACCATTTTTCCATCGACCTTGTTCAACAGATGTTATGTACGTGTTCCATTCCAGATCAGGAGTAAAGGTCACTCTCAGAAGCTTGTCAAAACATGGACCCTATCCAAGACGAGATCCATTTATTTCAAATGATGGCAGATGGGGTCAGAGCGTTGATCATGTAAATATAGGAGCTTGGTTTTAGATGCATTAAAAACAACCAGCCACCTCTCCCTCCACTGTACCTCGAGCTCAAGATCAGCGGAGAAAGCATTGGAGAGAACGTTGTCATTTACGGCTTTTGGTCTGTTGCCATATATGGGCATGTCGTCAGCATCAGATTTACAAACGGACATTGTCTCTTACTTTGTTTTTATCGAGTTAAACAAAATTCTCAGCGTGGCATCGTTTCGGATCTTTGCAAGGCTTGGTCGTCTAAAGCGAAAATGTTCCAAAAAGCGGCAAAGCATTTAAATCATCGTACGTTTGATTGACTTTGCTTAAATTCGACACATGCAACTTCTTCTTACTTTGCTTTTTTCTAGAAATGTTTCTTTTACTAATACTAGTTATATTGTGTTTTGTAGGATTAATACAGCAAGTGTGCTTGTTATTGCAAAAAAATACGTTTATGACCTTTAAATAAGATGTGGATCTCCATACGTTATAATTTATTAACTCATTTCTAGATTATCCGTTATTTGTTTAGGTCTAGACTATACCACGTCTATTAAGTGTCATTCATTTGTATCTATATTTTGTAGATTTTGTCTTGTGTTGTTTGATTAATTAGCAATATTCTTCTTCATCTGTTTTGTAAATATTCATAGTTTAATCCTGTTTTGAAAGATTTTCTCAGAGTTTAGAATGTGGCTAATCATTGTGTGAAACTGTTTTTGTAGATGTACACATTTTTGTAAATATTTTAAATGCAAAAGTTCATTTAATAAGCCAGTTTCAAAGTTAATTCTGTGTTTCTTTTTTTGCGCTTTGAAGTGCTTGAATCCGGTTCTTTTATATCACGATGTTCATGTCTATTAAGGGAAACGTCTGCTCGCCATCGCATTCGACGTATTATTTAGTCAATTTTTATTTGTTTAGTAATGTATTCATGTTTAATAGTGGGCAGTGTATATTTAAACGATGTTTCGAGGTTAGCTTTTTTCCATAAGTATTTATCATGCAATGAAATAAATTCTATTTAAAAGATATTTATTTTTATTTTATGCATCTACATGGCATTTGTTGCTGTATTTTCAGTATTTACTACGCCAGTACTCGACACCTAAGGAGATCCAGATATTAAGTATTGAAAATAAATATTGCAGTAACACTACACAGACCTTTCGGTGTTTTAATTTCATGAGTAAAACATGACCCTATATTATTCTCCCTTTGATGTGCACTTGTTCTCAAATGTTATTATAATAATATATGATATTATAATACATGTGATTGAAATGAAATTTGCAATATTGTTTTTAATCTTTCAGTGGTTCCTTAGCGAAGAAAAAAGTCAGCAGAACATTATGTAAAGAAGGAACACTTAACAGAAAGAGGGTAGAAATTAAGGATAGGCTGCCCAAACCGAAAAAGTAAATTAAAGATCGCCTTTTACAGTTTTATTTCGTTATTTTTATTATACTATGTAGCACAATATCATTTTATCGTATTTATAAATAAACTTATTAATTTAATTCATATGTGCATGTTCTATATTTAAAATGAATTACTACTTTTTTTATATAAATGCTAATAAACTTACATTCCTTTGCGTTTCATTGGTTATTCCGTCGAAAAATATTTTTAGCTGTATCCGGAAACATATACTTTATCAAAATTTATTGATTAAATGTATTTCCCATTTCGTGGAATTCCCCCAGTATTCCTAGTCATTCGTATATTTTCGAAATATATTTAATTCCCAGGATGTATTTTATAAAATTTCGGAAAATCCCTGCCTCTATTTTTTCCTTTATAAGAATTGCTTTATTCCTGTTTTTACATTTCATTAAATTTCGTTACAATTTACAATTCTTATATTTAAAAAATGATCATTTATTATATCTGCTCGGATGCTTGTTTATATAATATTTATGAAAATCTAGTCTCATATTTTGTTAAAACATGTCTACGGACGTAATGCGTTTTCTTTTAAAGATTTATTTACAAATACATAGTCTTTTTGTTTTGGCGTCAGCACATTTAATAATACTTATAAAATTCATAAAATACGCGGTATTTAGACATTTTACAAAATACGGCTTGTTGTATAAGAAGAGCGATACAATTCATAAACCTTAAGAATATTTACTAACAAATTTTGATTACGTTTTTAAAGATTTAAAAACATATACTTCGCTTTGTAGCGTATTTTTTATCTTCTTTCGTTTTTATTTTTAGTTTTCATTTCAATTTATTTATCGCTCATTTTTATTTATTGTTCGTGTTTTTTTTTTCAAAACCTATTTCTTGTTCGTTTTTATTTTTTAAATCATTGCATTCTCAATGTCTGTTTAATTATTTTCTTTATCTTCCAACTTCATAATTATGTTTTTACTGTTTTGATATATTAATCATGCATACATAATTACACTTTTTAAATTTCCTCTGAGTAAAGTGTCAATAAAAGTTGAATCATGTTGCGTTTATTTCTTTGTAAATTCATTTATTAAGTAACTAATAACATACTATTACTTTTAAAATCTGTTGCCATTTTTTATCTAGTTTTAACGCACAAACAACACAGTTTGAATACATTTTCCCGCTTTTTTTGTAAATACTAAATATGTTTACTCTAATTATGAATCGTGTTTTTCATTTACTTTTCTGCTGTTTCAATCCATATTAAAAGTGTGTAAAAAGTTCGCATTCAATATTGGCAGTTTTATTCCTAGACACATCTTCCTTGATTGTAATTTGTGTACGATGTAATATTTCAATGACTAGGCTTGTTAAAAGTGGTGGTTAAATTACCATGCATGATAAGAGGGAGCCAGCGTTACGTTACTAATGGTAACAGGCGGTGCATCAGATATATTTTTATATCTATAAGTAAATTAATATAAGTAAAATTACATTTTTTCATCCTTTTCTTAATTTCCATTATTTATACCCTTTTCTGTATTATTGTACTATTTCAGATTTATTATTTTTTTATAATTACTGTAATATTTCAGACCACTGTTATCCTCTTTGGTGTTAATCGTACAATGTTTTGTACTCTTTTATCATAATTACACATACTTTGTCGACTTCGGAAATCTTTCTGTTTGTATGAACAAGCTATAGATTGTTCTCGTTCTGTCAACTATGATCGGGCCAATTTATTAAGCAATACACGACTGCATTCTGATAATCATCCGCACTGAGGGTTATTGAGTGTAGAGCCAACAGAAATATATCCGTGTTCGATGAGGTGCACATGAACAAGGAAAGGGTTCCTATCGGCCGAAACGCGGTGATAATAAGTTTCCAAATTCCAGCAATAATCTTAATAATCTGAATTAGTTGTACCTGTGAAAATTCCACATCCGACTCATTAATGTGTAATATATTGATATTGGCCTCCTTTAGTTCTTCAGCATTCATAGAGAGGCTCTGATATTATTTAAACTCTTTTGTAAAAAAACTGCAAAAATACTACTCTGAGCGAGCAGCGACGCACGGCAAAGCCTGGTTGTAATGTCCACTAAAATATTATGTAATATATATTGTAAGTCCACTAAAATATTATATATATATATATATATATATATATATATATATATATATATATATATATATATATATATATATATATATATATTTGACGGAGGCATAGGATTTTCATGGATTCATAATAATTTGAAGTACGTTCCTTTGGACGACAAATATCGAAAAATTGGTCTAAAACACTAATATCTAAGTCATCCCCTCTTTTTGATTGTGCAGCCATAATTTAAACCTACCTCACATCCGGTTTGGTTATGAACGCAACAACTAATACGTCAGGATTTTTTCCAAGTTCTTTGCCTTCTTCGTGGAACGGGTTGGAGAATTCCTACCTACTGGCTATTTTTTTTTTTTTTTTTTGCTCAACATACACCGCAAAACACCCGGGAAATTCCGGGAACCCAAGCTTGTTTATAATATAAATTGATTCCTGAAGTGCTATCAGCTATAATACAAACCGAACCCAAAACTTATGAAGGATTCTTGGTGAGTGACATTAGAGGGAGCGTGAGTGAGAGAGAGAGAGAGAGAGGGACTGAGAGAGGTGTATATATAATTCTCTCACACGAACACCAACACATTTGTGCCCAAATGTGCATAGTCGCAGTTTCTTTACTATTCTCTATTTCTATACTGCACGCGTAGACCTAAACAAATCTTTATCTACCGAGTAGAACAACGAAATGGTTGCCCTATGAAAGACGACATCATGCTATTTCCGTTTGACAAAGAGCGGTTTTCTTTTTTAGCTGATGTGTAAAAATCTAAAGAGCGATAAAAAGCTTTAGTCATGTCAAAAAGTGATACAGTCTTTAATGATGGGAAATCCACCGCTGTACACCTCATGCTTTTTCTGTATCCACTTATAACGGAACCATTGCCAACACCCTAAAAATGTAAATCCAGATAACAGGGATGCGTCCATTGTGATTTTAACACTTTAATGAGGGCAATATGTACCACGACATATCTGCGAAGTCGGCTTGAAACTCAACACAAAACTGTATCTGGATGTGCTGAAGAGTATGGTGATCTGCTGGTTCAAATTGGTGGTCGTATGCAAATACTGGACGTGGTAGCAGGGCTCAGCGCCGGTCCACAAGTTTAGAGAGGCCAAGGATTTATTTCAAAAGATGTGTTACGACTTTGTACCTTTCTCTCACTTCCTCTCTCTTCCTCCGTCGATTTAAACCCGTTGGACTTTTTCGGTTGGAAATGCCTCGATAACATCACCAACATGACCTCCCACTACACTAAAGCCAGCCTGATCGCTGCCATTTTGCGAGTATTCGCCTAGATTCCGCCGGCTCTTATGGAAAAGGCGCACTCTCCAGCCTTCACCAGTATCGAGGCAATGCTTGAGATTGAAAGCGGTTACATTGAACAGATATCAGCTTCACTACGTAATAAAGTTACCTGAATTGATTTTACAATAGAAATTTTAAAATAATTTGTATAAAGCACAATTTATCGCCCCCCACTATATATATATACATATATATATATATATATATATATATATATATATATAATTATATATACATATATATATGTGTGTGTGTGTGTGTGTGTGTGTGTGTGTGTGTGTGTGTGTGTGTGTGTGTGTCTTAATGAACTGCAAATACGTCTGCGGAAAAGATAATATCCAACACTTCTAATACGTAAAGACATCGAATTACCAGAAAAAAAAACTTCTAGTAGAACAAATAAGAAACCAAAACAAAAAAAAACAAAGTCTAGTATATCCCCACACACAGTATAAACAAATTAAAACTATTTACAGATATAACAAAAAAGTATCCTTCTAAATAGTAACTATAACCTATACATATTTAAACAACAAAAATAATAGAAAAAAAAAACGCCAACCAAAAACCTAAAAACACACTCTAACCTCTCTAAACTCAATCAACACTGGGGGTTACAAAATGCAACAAACAAAGGTGTAGACTTAAAAAACTCAACACAAACATTCAGAATAAAAAATCCACCTAAATTTCACCGCCAGAAATGTAGTCTATCAGTAAGATGCTCAGCATGCAAAAATTCTTACATAGGCGCCACCAAAAAACTGGCAATGATGTGGCCTTATCAAGGAGCAATATGAAAATTGCAGTTAACAGACATTTCTATGTTTAAAACACGTACAAAGACGCACTGGAAATAACATCAAAAGAATGCCAACCTTCGAAACATATTTATTTTTGTTTACTTCCACAGGAAAAAAAATCCATAACAATATTATCTCCTAAATCGAATGAGCTTAATATTATCAGAGAGAACGATTGAAACACGTTACTTATTCCAATGATTTAAAATAATTATTCCAATGAACTAAAAAATGAATAAAAATAATATATGAAATACTAAAAAAAAGATAAGAAACATAACAATTATGGTGACCACACTCATATATATATATATATATATATATATATATATATATATATATATATATATATATATATATATTTATATATATATTTATGTCTCGGAAGTAGAATGAAAAGCATATCTTATTTTTCTTTTATTAATATTATTGGAATCTTTTCTTTATTCCTTGTACACATTTTTTGTGAATTATTCCATGGAGGTCTGCCTTTGCATTATTATGGGCCATCTTCTTCCAATTACGGGATTTCCTGGGATTTTACTTGTACAAATAGAAATTCTTTAACTTTCTTAAAGTTTTACATTTGGATTTTACCGTCACTGGATTTTTTTTTATTTCCCACCAGACTATCCATTCATGTGTAATCAACTTTTTCTTCATTATATTCCCTTTGCTTCACTTTTTTTGTTTTCAAGTAAGATCTTTGACTTACTTGTTGTTTCATTAAATACTTCTGCATGCAAAATCCGATCCCGCATTTTGCTAATTTCTACCCTCTTATTAGAAGGAGAGTATTTCTTCGAAACTCCGCGGATTAAGGACTATCCATTTATCTAGGGTTTCCTTTTCACATTAAATATGTTTTTAACTCATTTGAAAGTGTTTTTTAACATATTTTATTAACTATTTGCTCATATTATAAGCTCTATTTCCTATTCGGTTTTATCGAGGTTTTATATCTAGTTGCGATGATTTTATAAATATTAATTCTTTAATATTTATAATATACTTTAATTTTACCATCTGTCTGGCTGCATAACCTACACGGTGTCCACAAAGTCTGGCCACATAATTTACACAGTGCCCACAAAGTCTGACTACAAAATCCACACGGTGTCCACAAAGAGTGTAGCCAGACTTTTTGGACACCCTGTGTGTATATATATATATATATATATATATATATATATATATATATATATATATATATATATATATATATATAAATTATCTTATCAATTTTTAATCCAGACCTTTATTTTAATTTTTTTTTCCAGATACATCTGCCTTACTTTTAATGCTAAGTTTATTTATGGTGTCTTTTAAATTCAATAAAAACCCTTCACAATTTGCTGATGAGGAAACCTTGTTTATTAAAAAACTATATGTAATAATTATTGTCCATAACTTGATGCCTACCACAATAAAAACACTGTTTTCCGAAACGATCGTACAAATAATTGATTTTGTTGTTGTTCCTTCTTATGAAACGGATTTTTTATTTAATTATAATTTGATTTTTAAATTATCAATCACATTACTATATATATATATATATATATATATATATATATATATATATATATATATATATATATATATATATATATATATATATTCCACAGTATCTTTTTCGGTCTTTCTCAGTATCTTTGAATGTTTGTATTTTTTTATCGTCCAGTCTCATTCTCTCCCTCTCTTTATCATTTCCCTTTACAGCATTTTAACCTCCCTCCTATTAGTAGTGTTTCACTAATGTTCTCTCCTGGAACCCCGACACCCATTTACCTTCTCCAACTTTAGGTTAGTTGAGAACTGTCCCTTCTCTTACCCTTCCCCACTCCTACCTCAATATCGATACGCTAACAGACAATTTAATGCCAGCTGATCAATACGACTTCATACACTCGATAAGTCGGTTAATTGTGATACGTGTACAATGCTCGAAACGTAAATCTTTTGCCTTCTCTTTACGTTTCTCTATTCTAAAAGATAACTTCTGTTGTAACATACACAATTTTACTTTTTAATCCTATGCGAACCTTTTATTATTTTCTGGCCTTTTCTCTCACTCACTGTCTCTTTATCCTTCCTCTCACACTCTGACGCACTATATTAAGAACGATACCTTCCATGTCGCTTAATATTCTATCTGTCTAGTGGTACTAAGAAACCCACATACGAATATATATATATATATATATATATATATATATATATATATATATATATATATATATATATATATATAGTAAGTTATAAAATATATATGGCGATTAAGCTACACAGAATATTCCGCGTTTCATCCACTCTAGGACTCTTCAGCCTGGAGAGTTCTAGAATGGATGAAACTCGGAATATTCAGTGTAGCTTAATCTCCATATATATTTTATAACTTACTAACTAGCTCTACTTACGTATTCAGTACATTTGAAGTAAATACTTAAAGTTTACGCATAAATGTATACTTTCGTATATTAATTTTATGTGAGTAAATGAAGTAGTTATATATATATATATGCATATATATATATGTATAGATATGTATATGCGTATATATATAAAATATATATATCGACACACACATATATATAAGTAACTGCATTTATCTATCTATCTATATATATATATGCATGTATATATAGATATTGATATACGTTCATAATCGTATATGAAGATATGTATTATATATACATGCCTATATACATATGTGTATATATATATATATATATATATATATATATATATATATATATATATATATAATTTGGTGGTTAAATCCAAAATTAAAATTAAAGAAAAATCACTATATAGACACATATATTCGAATTCAGAATTTATTGTTTGGCAAAAGGAATATATAGAAGGGGTTATGTACTTTCCTTAATCAATGGATTGCTCTATTCTTAAATATTGAGTTTTTCCTTTTTGGCTAGGATCACCGTGAAAGTATTACTTCAATAATATCTGTCAGGATTTTTCATCTGATTTCTATCAGTGTCTTATCAAGCTTATATATATATATATATATATATATATATATATATATATATATATATATATATATATATATATGTATTTACACATATATATATATACATATATATATATTTATGTTCCTGTGTATGTAAAATGTCTGACATTCTCTAATAAATTTGTGTATATACATATGTATATGTAAGCGTGCCCCTCTCTCTCTCTCTCTCTCTCTCTCTATATATATATATATATATATATATATATATATACAGAGAGAGAGAGAGAGAGAGAGAGAGAGAGAGAGAGAGGTAATAGAAATTTCCAAAGTGCACTTGTTACACTTACACACATCCATGAATTCTAGACTAAAATATATCCCTATATGGATGACATTAATTTATAAACACACACACACACACACACACACACACACACACACACACACACACACACACACACACATATATATATATATATATATATATATATATATATATATATATATTTAATGGAAATGGTAATAAATAAAAACTGAAGAAAGTGCTCAATACTGTTGTAGAGCAAATATGCGTTTTATTTATTCATTTATTTATTTATTTTTTATTATCATATCTTTCTCTTAAGTTACATTATTGTTTCAGCTACCCGGCCGTTTTTTTGGCCGTCTGTTGCTTCCTCAGACTTTTACATAAATATACATATATATATATATATATATATATATATATATATATGTACATATATATATGTATATATATATGTATCGATAGATAGATAGATATATAGATAGAGATAACGATAGATAGATAGATGGATTCATTGATAAATATAAATATATCGATATTAATTTGGGAAAATATATGCAATAGTTAGGCTACCAATAGAATTCGTTTTCCTCACGTATTGACCACTGTCTAGGAAAACACGGAAAATAGATACAATAAGCTTTACATAGATAGATGAAATGCATATGTATATGTATATGTATGTATATATATATATACATATATATATATATATATATATATATATAGAGAGAGAGAGAGAGAGAGAGGAGATGCAAGGATTTTTGTTTTTAACCTTCTCTTTTTCTTTTAGCTTTCTAACTATACCCACCGCCACCTTTACATAATAAGAACTATTGAATTCACATTTGCTTTCTTCCCACACATCTTCACCGTTTCATTATCTGTTAATTTGTTTTTACTTTTTTTTTTTACTAGTGTTTCTTTCTTGTATGATTAGCATTGATTTTATTTGCTGCAACAACGTCATTTGACACACCAACTTCCACTCCTCAGGAACGTTTTTACACTGACGTACCCACGTTACCCCCTTTCCTCATTCTTCAAACCATCTAATAGTGGCATTGCTGTTAATGCTCTGACAGTCAGTATTAGTAAAGTAAAAATGTTGGGGTAAATTTTGAAATGAATTAGACAAATTTCTATATACGGATACATTTTCAAGAATACAAACATCTATATGCTTCAGTTTTATTGAACACATGTATAATTTGGATTATGACGCGACTATTCTTATTTTAGACTAGCAGGCTGTCAGGCATTGCCCGGTCGCAAAATACGCTTGAATAGGATATTTTATTTATGCAAATTTTGTTTTTATTATTTAATAATATTTGATTCAATATATTTTAATGAGTTAAAAAGTTAAAAAGGAAATAACTTGCCACCATCAAGAATCGAAACCAAAACATTTAGCTCGTGATTTACTTTTTTCTTTGACGTTAATGTATGAGCTGTTAGGACATGTTTGCGGCAGGGCAAAATATTAAAACATGAACGAATATAAATTACGTTATGTATGCATATTCGTAATGCAGACGTTGATTTTCACCTGCCAAATTCCATGTTTTAACATGTTTTACACTTTTGCAATTATTTTCCGGTGCTGAAACCCAAATAGAAATTTTCATCTCGGCTTGAATACTATATAGGTTTTCTTGTGGTATATAGCCCCAAAATTGACAAAGGTAGGCATTTTTAAACAACTGTATATATACGCGTACACACACACACACACACACATATATATATATGTGTGTGAATGGAAATGTATAAAAAGGTATACGAAAAGTATAAAAGCTTATAAGTTTTCTTTATTCATTTTCAATTGGTGACGTGCAGGAATACAAAATAATATTATGAAAACAAATTTAAAAACTTTTTTTACAAATACATAATTTTCGACCGATCCTTCAGTCTTCATCGGTGTAGATATATAGAAAGAGGTTTGCGTTTACTATAAACTTTTATCGCAAATATTACGCAAGTACAAATCATATTTAATAGCTGCATTAATATAATTACGCGTAATACTTGACTAAAGAGGATTATCCCATAAGAGAACTGAAAAAGACTAATGGGAAATTAATTAAAATGAATGTTTAAAAAATATGCAAATTAGCTAGATCTTTTGAAGATGAATGTAATTCAACGTGCTTTATATAACAAAGTTGTATTTTCTTTTTAAATAAATAGAAAAAAAGGGTTTTGAATATGAATATCGATACGCAAAAAATTATACGAGTATAGAGGTGATTTTGTTCAACATGTTGACCGATCTGACATACGAACTTCTTTCAGGCGTATGTTCTTGTAATTCAATAACTTCGAATGGAACATCTTAAATGCACGATTTTGTTGGAACTACCTCGTCATTATTCAATGCCATTTATTCCACATATGTTATAATCGTATTCTAGGTATTAACCCACAATTATATTTTTTCTCAATATTCAGCAGACTTTTCTGCAGATTACATTTAATAATTACCGAACAATTAATGAAAATGGAGCAAGCTACTTGTGTGGATTATATAAATGAGTTCATTCGAATTCTTGTGCAGTATTTTGACTTCGTCATAAAGAATAACATATATGTGAAGTTTTAACCGTAGTAAATTTTATATTACGTGGGACGAAAATCGTAAGAATATCTTCCAAAATGAACACAATAATCCTAATACTAAAAACGATACCAATGAAAGCTGGTCAATTCGTGTGCTTTGGAATTTTCAGAATGAACTACAACTGACTTTACCAAGCACTTTATTCACCAACCCGATCTAATCAGTGTGTAATGGATAAAGTTCTTCGTAATATTTTTCTTGGTACAGTTAAACTCTTATGGAGATTTTGGTGTTACCAGATAAGGTTGTCTGAAGATATTGGCTTCCTGAGACAGAATGCACCTTACATTAATGCTTTTTTTTTGTTTTTCTTATTTATTTTGCAAAAAATCAATTATGTTTTTCAAAACCAAAACCAAAAAACACATCCCGCCCTTTTCCCATTTTCACTTTTCCCATTTCTCTTTTTTATCTTCTCCACTTCCTCATTGATTTCCAAACCTAATGACTACCAAACATTATTACTGTAACCCTAATCCCTCTCCCATTGCAAAACTTATTCATGTCCTGTAAGATAGAGAACAAAAACGATAAAATCCCCTATAAAACAACGAAACCAAACACTACACACGAACGATGGAAAATACAAAGAGCTTTAAGAATAAACACCTTCTTCTAAATAAGTGAATACAACATAAGTGCTATTTCGTAAATAACTGGATTGCCATTAAATAACTGGAAACTTGTTGATATGCTGTAAAAAAAAAACAATCTCCTGATGATTTAAAGTTCAATACATTCCACAGCAATATTTAAAATGCAAATTTATTAAAACTAAAACACAGTCAAGTAATACAGAACGTGAAAATGCTATTCTTGTGGATTAAATGAAGCATTTTGATTGGCAGACAGTGCAGATTTCCGAAGACGACATAGATTTTCGAGTTCAACAAAATACATCTGCAAACAGTAGGAACATATATTAGCAGACTCATTTTTAAAATAACACTGCAGATAGGCAGAGTAGTCAGAAGAATTCAAATGATATGAACTATGTTTCTATTATACAATGTTATTGCAGTACACTTAATGTGTAGCTGCGCTTTGATAATGTAAAAATAGAATTTGAATGCCTTCTAGACATTATCCTTGAGCACTTAACATCTCTCTGTACAGGAGTTTGCCAGAACATTAGCATGAGGATACTTTTCCCTGGACGTAATCCCTGAGCAAACATTAAAGATAACATAGTCTTCGCTGCCCAAATAAGATCTTCTCACAATGGCTAACTTACATTAGCGTTTACGAGGAATTGAGCACCTTCTCCAAATGTAGTTACCTCCAGTTATAGCACGAAGCTAGATACTTCATCAGACATTGTTCTGGAATCTACTACAACTGAGTTTGCCAACGGAATTTTAAAAGCTCTGAAACCCGTTCAATTTTTTTTTTTTATTATTGTGTTGTTATTTTTTAATACAATTTTTTTATGTAACATTCAATTTTTACACTATGTTTATTTTATTACGTTGTTAGGTAGAAGTATAGCATAGTTACAATACACAACCCCCTCCTTATGATAAGAATGTCTTTCTAAATCATAACTTTATTATTGCGGCGCACACACATAGATGCACACATGTCTGCCATTGTTTGTCCCAAAATACCGGAATTTTACAAGAAACTCGGTCTGTAATATGTAACATTACGACATCAGGTTGATACAATGTACGAGACCCATTTTTTCTTTTTTTTTTTTTTTTTTTTTTTTGGTTTTAGAATTAGATTTTCCTATTTAAGAAAAATGCGACGTTACGCATGGCTGTTAACTAGCTAGTGTCGAATTTTTTTATTATTATTATTATTATTATTATTATTATTATTATTATTATTATTATTATTATTATTATATTTTAGACAAAAATATTAAGATCTGGAACTTTGTATTTAAAATGGTGTTAGCAAGATTGCATAATTGGTTCCATGTTGAATCGTCAAAGACGCAATAATTGACTCACAAGTTGATACACTTAACGATATCTGTTATGGATCTTGTTTAAAAAAATGT
Organism: Euprymna scolopes; assembly: GCF_053919585.1. Lineage (NCBI taxonomy): Eukaryota > Metazoa > Mollusca > Cephalopoda > Sepiida > Sepiolidae > Euprymna > Euprymna scolopes. Next base: position 29,660,016 of record NC_136513.1, on the reverse strand, counting down.
TACGCTGCACCGAATTACTCAAATCACTCAGTGTAAAAGTCAGGTGAACCTGACCTGAGCCGTTTTAATAAAAGCAATTGTTGTTGACAGGACACCCACAGTTTCAGCTTCGTCTTCGCATTGACTCTCAAAATGGGCAGGTTAATGGGATACGCGAGACTAGAAATAATGATATTTCCATGTGGTTACACATTAAAAGAATTCAAGATTATTAACGCTTGGATTATTTATAGCGGATGTTTTGTGCTGTAAATTCGTTTTATAATAATGAAAAATTCATAATATAATAGCAGGCCGTTTGGAGTTGTTCTGTCGGGAGAAACGTTTATATATGATAGTTTTGCTTTATGCCGGTTGCGTATTTATTATTATATTGAACCTAATATATAGTAGTAAGATAAAAATCAATGCGTGTATATATATATATATATATATATATATATATATATATATATATATATATATATGACGGGTGCAATCACCTAGAATCGAAACCAATACACATTGATTCATATCCTCATTTCTTAGGGCTTGAACCGCGTATGTATAGATGTGTATATATGTGTAGATAGATACATATATATGCATATATATATACATATATACACATATATATAACTATGTATATACATATATATACACATATATGTATGCATATATACATATATTTTTACATATTTATACATATATATACATATATATATACATATATTTTTTATATAGACATATATATATACATTTATGCATATACATATATATACACGCATATATATATACATATATGTATACATATACATAAATGTATACATATATACATATATACACATATACACACACATGTATATATATATATATATAATCTGACATCACTAAGGAGCTGTGAAACAGCGAACCATTACTGTATTTGGTTGACTATATGCTTTCTCGCTTGGAGTGTGCATATTAGGAAGTGATATACACACTGCCATTGGCGTATTAAGTTATGCTCTTTGTGTAAACCACTTCCCAATCTGCTCAATCTAACATAGGGAGCATTATACTCATCCACATGCATTACTGTTTTGCTGTTTCACAGCTCATCAGTCTGGGCGATAAAGTTTCGATCTTGGCTTAAGCGATACTCTTTGTGTAAACAAATTGAGCTTAGGTATTTGGACAAAAACATTTTTGGTTGAAAACATTGTTAATTAACTGCCGGCATAGCAGATACCACATAGCGCAAATCTGAGAAGCTCCGACTGTCGGTTGGGAGACCGGGTTTCGATCCTCGCTTAAGGTAGTTGCTTGCCTAGCCGAACTTATGAGCTGTGAAACAGGGAAACGTATTGTATGTGGATGACTATATATATATATATATATATATATATATATATATATATATATATATATATATATATAACAGTCAGTTTTACAACAGGGCAAGTCTGATGTACCAAAGAAAAATTTAGCAATCGTCTTCCGTTTATAATCAGTTCTGCTAAACTGATTATCATAATGACTAACCATCTGCAACTGCAACCCTTAGATGCACATATCTCTATTTTTACAACTTTTGTTTTTCTTTCATACGGAGTCGTACTACAGTGCAGTCACTTGCCGCATAATGCAAGCACCAGGAGGCAGTTGAGAGCAATGGTGCTTCTCGTAAGCCAGTCCAATAATCGATGACGTTAGGATGAACTAGGAACATCAAAGGATGCAGAGTTGGTAGAAATGAATAACGCAGAAGAAAATGCTATAAACGAGGAAGCTGCACCCCGTTTGCATAACAAGGCCGTCTACACCAGCCTTACTCACCCGTACCTCGCTATCGATATTTCCGGCTGGGACGTGGTTCCTCGATACTGTTTCGCGCCGATTCAAAGAATAAGTATAGACGTTAATGCAGTGTGGTGCGTGTACGCAGAAAAAAATGGTGTCTTTATTTAATCAAAGCGAGTTTTAGATTCAGCCTACTTTGGTCTGTTTAAGTGAATGACTGTCTACCTCTCCATTAATCTACACATTTCTATTCCTGTCTATCCATTGTAATCTTTGCACCGATGCTCTTTTATTTTCCTTTGTGGGCATGTTATCACTCCCCATATTGAAGCAAACGAGGTCACCTGATAAGCTGCATAGGAAAGAAAATGAGAAAAACTGATGTGACAGCCTTATATATAGATATATATATATATATATGTGTGTGTGTGCGTGTATGTATATCTACATATATATATGTATGTATATATATATATATATATATGTATATATATATATATTCGAATGTTACTTACTTGAAAATGAATTGTTCTAATATCAGAAATCGCTAAATATGATCTGGACATCAGACATTTGTCAAATTTTGGTTTATAGAAAAATAGGGCAGCCACTGGACAGAACCTAGCATTTTTGTAGCAGAAATATTCATAGTTACGTGCAGAATAAACATTTAAAAGTATTTACTACAAAATATGGCAAACCGCACACATTGTCACTTTAAATAGTCCCATTTGTATTTTGTTATAATTGTACAAAATTGGGTTCCAAAATAAACACATATTGGATCATAACATATATATATATATATATATGTGTGTGTGTGTTTGTGTGTGTGTGTGGGTGTGTAAGTATATAATATATATATATATACATAGATAGATAGATAGATATATAGATAGATTGATAGATACAGGTTATTTAAATGATAATACGGGAACTTTTTAGATACCCTTATCAAGCTCTCTTAATCCGACACATCTTTTTTATAACCGGAATTGGATCATATAACTACCTTACTAGATTACATTCAAATCTTGTTGTGATCATCCTAAAATTTAGATAATAAAATAAAATAAACAAAAACGGATATAGAACACAAAAGAAAAGGAAGAGCAAAATAAGTTTTAATGTTTCCGTTATATATTATTTTAATATATTTCAACTTTTTAACGCGTACTTTATAAAAAAAAAAATATGTATTCTTACTTTATCAATTCTAATCTCCTTTTGGTTCCAAACAGAACCATTTTCCATCAGCCCGGCTTTTCTCGGACTCTCTCTATTGTTCATAACGTTATGTGCATATATATATATATATATATATATATATATATATATATATATATATATATATATATATATATATATATAATGTTCCCATGTCTAGGTGATTTACATCTAAAATTTAAAGTATTTAGACCCAAATTTGACACACAGATACACAGACAGAAATATATACAGACACGTTCACTTTTATAGATATACTAGCATGAGTGCCCGGCGTTGCCCGGGTATTTGGAGGTGTATGTTGAGCAAAAAAAAGCGGTCAAATATTGCGTATGGAAATGCACACACACACACATACACAAAGAGAGGCACATTCACTTTTATATATATATATATATATATATATATATATATATATATATATATATATATATATATATATATATATATATCGTATAACATATTTATATTTTAACCCGCTCGATATAATATGGATAAAATGTGAATTTCTTTGAAATAGTCTGGAGAAATCTTTTATATATAAATTTTATTGTAAAACCCTATTTTATCAAATAAAACTAGTTTATTAAATTTAAACCTTTACTTAAAATTACATTTTTTGTAAAAAACTTTTATATAAATTACAAGTTTAAATTTCAAATTATAACTTTCCAACTTTTATTCCAAATTCAACATTTACAAAACAATCTCACTATTAAATTAAATTTCTTATTAATACATATTAAAAATATATTTAAAACTAAGCATCTCAATATAGACTTTTGTTTTAGATAGCGATGCTTATCTAGCCCAAGTGATTTATATACTTCATTAAACTCTTACAATATTATAATTGAAACGATCTAAAATTTAAAATATAATTTTTATAAATATATATCACATATATAACATCACATTATATATAACATCACAAATGAATTAAAAATGTATGAAAGATAAAGTAAATTAAAATAATTGGATTTTAAAAACTATATAATGATAAAAAGTTTAATAATAAAAAATTTCAAATAAACAAAAAATAGATAAAATACATATATAAAAAAAATGAAAATAAAATTCTTTTTAAAAACAAAATATATTGGTAATTTGGATTTTGTCTTTTTTTACTGTCTCAGTGTGTAAGGAATGCTTTCGTTCTGTGTATAAACTTTTGCAGGTATTTGCCCCGCGCATTAAAGCAGATGTTTCCTGGGTCGTTTATTTACTGTGGAATATGTTGTTTTTCCGCATTGCAAAGTGAACACTGTTTCAATACTGAAGAGTATGGTGCTTTGTGTTCCATTTTTCTCCATTGAAAAAAAAGTTTTTTAAAAGTGTATAATTTTCTTTAAGCTTTCATACGCGGATTGCTTAGTCTTAATTCGCTGTCTTAATTCTTGTATTAACTCTAAATAGCTCATGTTTGCATAATATATCAGCTTAAATTAATCTGAGGCCATTCAGATGTACTTTTAAGGTATGTTTTTTTATACTGGTTAGCTATTGTAGCTTCGTATACAAGAGATTCAGATTTACAATTGTCATCCGGTGGGCATTCATTTTTGGCTCTACAGAAGAAGCCTGCGTTAATTAACTTCTTTGGTTCTCTAGAGATGATAGACTTAATCGGTGGTGCTGTCGAGTATCTTACGTTTACAGTGTTCCTATAAAAGTTTGTATGCAATTAGTGTTTTTTGGAAATGTTTATTCAGACGCCTAAGGAAAAAAGGTCCCACTTTAGCTTTAGTGTTAAGTGAGAACGGAGGTAAAAAACAACTTATATTCCGTCTCTTATTTTTTCTATTTTCTTGTTGATCCTGAGTTTGTTGGAATATTAGGTTCTATCTGAATCCACATTTATGTATGCAACGTTATAATATGGTGCTGCCTATTCGAACACTTCGACATTCAAAGAAAGTCTTGATATTCTTTTGCTAACATAAGCTACCATGTTTTTGACCATTGTGTATGGATGCCATGAAGTTTTATTTATGTATATGCGTTTTTAATTTGGTTTATGGAGGGGTTTCATATATTTTTCTTTATTTTAGGTCTAGTATTACATCTAAGAAATCTACTTTAAATAATTTTGCCATTATAGTTATCTTAAGATAACCTAGGTATGTGGAAAAACATATCTACATCTCTCTCAAGTCTGTCTAATGTACATCCATTATATATAAAAAAAAATATTATTTAAATTTTAGCTTGTTCAGAAAAACGAGATTTGAATGTGATCTAGTAATGTACCTATCTGATTCTAATTCTGGTTACGAAAAAAATTATGTATCCGCTGAAGACAACTTGATATGGGTATGTAAAACGGACCCCCTTATTATCATGTTTGAAACCGACGGTACTGATTACTTATCTCATTTCCATTTTCTGTAAATAAAAAAAATATAGATTCGCTTATATTTTCGACTTATGCCCTTATAATAGAGCCCATTGCTGGAATTCTTTTTCAAAAAAATAAAACTATTATATATATATATATATATATATATATATATATATATATATATATATATATATATATATGATGATGATTGCAACGTCTTGTCAGACGAGTGCCACTTCCTAAGACACTGAAAGTTCATGAGCCCGAAAATGACATATAGTCCTGTCGGCGAATTCACATGCTCAAGCGGGCATGACACTAAAGACGGTCATTGGTATGCATACATATATATGCACACACGCACACATACATATATACACATATAACACGCATATATACATGCATACATACACAATACACATTACGCACACATATATATACATACAGTCAAATGCAAACATACACAAGACGGTCATTGGTATACATACATATAAATATATACATGCATACACACATACATGCCTATAAGCATACGCTTATATATACGCATATACATACACAACACATAATACACAAACATACATATACATACCCACATGCATGCATACACATATACATACATATACACACATATACAAATACATACATACATATACTTACACATACACATACATATACACACATATGCAAATATATATATATACACATACATATATATGCATTCATACACATACACCCATACATGCACATATACACATACATATACATAAACACATGCATACATACACATATATGCATATCCATACATACATGCATACAAACATATATAAATGTATATACATACACACACATATATACACACACATATACATACATATTCACATAAATATAAATACATATAAACACACATGTACATATATAAATACACACATACATATATAAATATACATACACATATAAATATGCATACACATATACATAAATAGATACATATAATGATGGCAGATTAATTGTTACATGCATCCAGCATTTCAGGCGTACACACGTCACAGCTTTTTTATCGCCACAGGGCTTTTTTTAAAATAGACAAATGCCTGAGGGAGTATCTATACAAAGATGATGTTACGGAGTTTTAGCTTTGTACGACAGCTCAATCTCTCTCTCTCTCTCTCTCGGTTCAAAATGTTGAAATCCAGCAACAAGCAAGAGCAAGATAGCCAGCAACAAGTCAAACTGCAGACCAGGTTAATGCGGGTACGTGTCTCCCGCTTTGTTGTTTTCTGTTTTAAATCAGAGATCCGCTTCTCCCAGAGGGGCTGCCCTCACCATGCCCCATGGGAGCCCTCTCCATACCACACACACATGGAAATGAACATATGCATGCATACAGATGTATGCCAACATACATATGCATGTGCACACACATGCAAACATACACACATAGTAGCACACAAATACGCATATACATACACATGCACATACATACGTACACATAATACACATGAAGGAACATTCCAAAAGTCTTAAATACTCAATGATCAGGACGACGATGATGGTGATGGACACGATTTAAAAAAATGGCACGGATTTACATCTTGTTCTTATTTTTACAAAAAAGTTTCGCTATAAGATTATCACTTTTGAAGTAGAAAATGATGATGATGTGGAAAATTTCACACATTATTTCACAAATAAAATCGACGACGAGTCAAATATAAACACAGTCCAACCGACATATATGTATGTGTATATGTATTTATATATTTATATATATATATACATATACATACATACATACACCCATTCATTTGTGTATATGTATATGTGTATATATATATATATATATATATATACATATGTGTGTGTATATATATATATATATACATATGCACGCTGATTATTGATAATACCTTTACAATAAAATATTAAATTTCTTAATTTTCTGTTAATTAATTTCCGAAAGATATTTGAGAAAGAATAAAGTTTCAACAACATCGATGTATTTGTTTATATGTTCTTCTTCATTTTTATTCACTCTCATTAGTAGATGAAACATATTTTTTTAATATCCGCTTAGAAGTGCAACAGAATTCCGAGTTCGTAAAGATTCAATCAGCAATGAAAATCCGGTTATAATCAAGTAATTTGCTAAAATTAACGATTTTCATGTCAGTTGACCAATGTTTAAAAGAAAAAAAAATGAGAACTCATTATATTACAATTCTAGGATTCGCAAGACTCAATTACTAACTTAAGCTCATCCGTACAAACACCTACGCAATCAAGGTACTTTAGTCGCGTCACAACTGGATCAGCTTTACTTATTCAAATCCATATGTATATCATTTATATAACAATGCCCCATCCAAAATTCTGATCGAAAGTTTTATCATTCAACTTTGTAGCTGACGACAGGAACTGTCGACCTAGGTGTCATGGATTCGAATCCAGATTTTTGCACATACCCCACTTTCGCTTAATACGTTGGCAACATTCACGTGGTCCATCCTGTAAATACCTGATTCCTTTATGGAACAATATCGAGGAAATCAATGATAACTATATAAGCTTCGGGCTCATACGATATGATGATAATGACCTAACGTAGAACAAGTCACTTGGCAAAGTTTAAAGTTTATTAGCTTGGAACTGACCGGTCGATGAGATGGTATTACGGAAATGATGGGAATTGCTTCGGGGTCTCAATACGAAGCGAGGGAAATCGTAATAATAAAGGAAAATGTAATCGAATTATGTAACCTGCTTGCCGTATCAACGTAATCTAAGGAGTGACAATTATTCTATTAAAAGGGCCACGTTTCTCATGGCACCAGAGCTACTAGAATAAAGGAGTATCGTTTAGACTGTCAGATAACATCATGATCAGGACTAACGGTCGACATTGGATATGGTTTGATTATTTAAAGGAACGGCTCAGCAGAATATATTCCCCGGCTTTTTAGGCATCTGACCCCAAAATTAACAAACATTATGCCATACTTGTAATGATTTGACCTCAGATTACAGTGGCATACCGGTAGTGTGCAGTTCTTAGAAGTTCACTCCCCCAGGTTTTGAGAAAAGGTAACTTTATTGCTAATCATATCAGTCGCCATGAATGAAATGCCGACACAGGTGCCTTTTGCATAGTCAGAAAGCTCTTTATCCGGCGATCTACTTTATTAAATCCCACTTTTCGACCCTAAAACCACAGTTCTTGCTGTGGAGGAGGATGAACTACCAATTAGACTTGAAATCGACTATGTTATAATCAACTTTCCATAGACAGTTCTTGGAAAGAAACTTTGAGCATTGAATTTCCGTTTATTTTTAGACACACATAGATAGTAAGAAAAATTGTTGACAGTCGTAGCCAGACGAGATTTTTTTTTGCGTACGCTTTACAGGGGATGAGGGGCATAGGTAAAATGTCAATCAAACGCCTGAAAATATAAAGGGGGTGTAGAAAGCTTGGCACCATCTCTTCTGTTATACAGACTAAGTAGAATGTTGAAAGGTCCTCGTCTGTCAGATATGGATGAAAAGAGTATTATAGGTGGCAACATTCACTCATTCTAAGGAAGAATTTCGCAATTATGCAGGTAAAGGTTATATCGTTTTGCTTGAAGATAATAGGCTCTTTCCACAACAAGTTTATATAGACAACCTGGTTTGCTGAGCGTGAATGACGTGGACTTCAAGTATTAATATATGGAAAGCATGTGTAATAACAGATATTATATACACAGATATACATATATTTCTACGCACACACACACATACACATACGCACGCGCGCACACACACACACATATATATACATGCATACATACATGTAGGGAAAGAGAGAGATTGATAGATAAATAGATATAGATCACATAATCTGTGACCTATGAAGCAGAAAAATATAAAATATAAGATATAAATACAACATTGTTAGAGCCTGCTTTCTGTATTAGTATCTCTGCTATACGATTTGCCAGTTATATGTATATATATATATATATATATATATATACATATATATACATATATATATATATATATATATATATATATATATATATATGCTTGTGGTATAAATCAATATGTGTGCCTATATCCGCATGGTTATAGTGTTCTAATGTGTTCTCGTACAAACAACTCTTTCTTTTTATTATATATATGCACACACACATACTCACACACATATATGTATACATACAACTATATATATATATATATATATATATATATATATATATATGAACTGTACGAGGATATGTTATCAAGGTTCTTGTTCATACTTCGACCAGGAGAGAATAATACATATTTTATAACTTTCAACATTACAGTTCTTTATCGCTCTCTGTATCTTGCACGACAAGAACATATCGAAATGCTCAGGGTATGGAAACCGATTTCTTCCCTTACTTACTAAACATCAAATCATCTCCATCTATTGATGTATACCTTGTGTTTTTCTTGTTGCTTCTTTAGATATTTATTTCGTTTTGTTTTTGTTATCGTCTGAGATTCGTTATTATATTTCATCTCTTATTATGTTTTCCTTTTTAACAATGGACGTCACTTTGCCCTGGTCTTAGTTTCGTTCCACCGACAGCTTTAATGTCGATCCATCGTGGAATTCTTTGATGTAATCGATCCCCGCTCATCATAGGACAATACGTTCTTTCTGTTTTGCCCCTTGCCCATGTATTATGGATAGGCATATCGGATTTTATAAATATCGAATACATATGGAAGAAATCTGAACTCGTTTTTTGCAACGGATTACCTCTGGTATATTTATAAATACGATCAGTCTGACATGATCGTGCCATTTTAATGTCTTCAACCACCATACATACATACATACATACATAATACATATATACATACATACATATGTGTGTGTATATATATATATGTATGTGTGTGTGTGTGTGTGTGTAATAGATCATATGTTTTTGTGGCTAGGCCTCCTATTTACGAAAGCCAAAATATAATCCGTAATTAGGTACATTTTCTTTTTCATTCAAGAATTCTCCTTCACATGTCTTCCCATCTTTACGTTTTATATTATGGGGAAATCTTTTTTAAGAAATCTATATCACAATTAACGATCTGTAAAAAATCACCATTTCAAAAGCTATTGTTAGTTCAGAACAAAACGTGGAATGTGTTCCCTTTACATCAAAATCAACAGAGCCCGTGCCATTTCAATTAGACTAGCTTCACTTATAATTAAAGAAAACGGATTTCATTTACGTTACTGAATTTGCGAATATATATATATATATATATATATATATATATATATATATATATATATATATATATATATATATATATATATATATATATATATATATCCAATGGCGGCCATAGACTAAAATGAACCCTGGCTATTGCTTTGCCGCAATATCATAACACTTTGAAGGATTAAACGTTTTGCTTGTTAACAATGGGTTAAATATACGAGGTGCCTTTCATAGTAATTGTCTGTATTTTTGAGACGAGGTGTTTCATTTATTGAGATTGTCGGAGTGACATATGGTCGAGTGGTCCTAGACGTTGTGTCAAAGTTTACAGAGTGTACAAAGGTGCTGAGTTCAGTCCTGAACAAAGGTAGTGAAAACTACCATTTAAAACAGAGAATCAGCAACTATGTCCCAGAGCCTAGCTGGAGTCCGAACACAGTGCCCCCGTAATAATAATAAAGGTTTGGGTTTGAGACTCCTAACAAACGGTTCCCCAGTTCGATACAAAACACGTGATGAAGGCCGGAGGGCAAAACGGCCGAAATGTTTTGACTATAACAACCAAGATGAGGAAGTCAGTCCGACAATCTCAATAAGTGCCTTTAATAAGTTTCCAGATTATTTTTTTCTCAGGCATTTTAAATTCTGGTACACTCTTTAAAATGTAGCATGCTATAACTATAAATCTTATGAAATGGCTGAAGAATTTTTTTGATTTAAGGTTAAAAAGGAGAGCTACACTAGAAGTTGTAATACACTCTATTAAAGCATGATTGTCACAGCTGATGAAATTAATTAATGTAATTTAGACGGAAGGACACTTTGCAATAAAATTTTGTTTTAAACTTGGAAATAATGCCAGAGAAACGTATGAAACGTTTCAGATTATTTTCAGAGGATGTTGGCGCGAACTAAGCATCAGTTTAGTAGCATAAGAGATTCACGGGAGACAGAGAGTCTGCGAGGGATGGTGAACCGTGTAGGAGGAGTAAGATAGTCAGAGCATCAGTTGATTTACCAAATAAAGAATTTCATGGATACGGACCGTTCTGTATCTATAGAATCAATAAGTATACACTCTGGTGTCAGTGCAGGAACTATACAGGATTATTCGCGAGAACCTGAAGATGGCAAAGATTTGCGCGAATGTTCTAGACACTACGTCACACTTGTCACAGACTATTTGACCAAGATGAGCATTAAGACAGTTCATTACCCTCCCTTATGCCCAAACCTTGCTTCTTGGGACTTGGGATTATTTCCTAAACTAAAGTAAAACCTTGGCGGTTGTCGTTATTAGATAACTGAGGAGATGAAAAAAAGTATTGAGGAGTGTCAATAACGCGGTCACACAAGCGGGCTTTCATGAGGTGTTCCAGAAATTGTTGGAACACTATACGTACATTACAGCCGAAGAAGATTACTTCGAAGGCGACTAGATTTTCATGATGGCACTATCAATAAATGTATAAATACGAAAAAAAAGTTTGGACATTTTAGTATGAAAACTCATATTCTGTTAAATTGTAATGTTTTATGTAAAATTAATTATTTAATATGGCTAAATTTGTGCTCATTTTCGCCTTAAATAATTAGCCTGATTACTTTGCAATTGTTCATCAAACGGATACCCTACTACTTAGTTCGCTTCCTCTCATCACAGCAATATCGATACAGAATTTTAAACATACCGAATCAGTTTTTGACAAAATTCTACAGTAAATATAAAATATAATGACTCATATCTATTTATTCGTACTAACTCCTAACTCTGTATTGGCATCTTGTGATTGCACTTCGTTCGCTACAGCTGATCTTAACAAACGCCAATACAAAATGTAAGCCAGATCGGCAATTGTTTTTAGGTATCAGTTGAATGACAGACAAATAGAATGAGAAAAATATAATATATATAATGTATCCATCAATACAGCAACAATATATAACTTACGAAGATGTTGCTATATACATAATTATGATGTTAGATTGGCTTAATATTGTTATTTGCTAGATTGCAAAATCTTTGTAAAGCGCGTTGAACAACGAAGGGAGTGATTGCATAAAAAAAAGTAAAAAATCAGAAAATCCCTCTTCGGAAATCTTTATACATTACTAGCATGGGTGCGCGGCGTTTCCCGGGTGTTTGGAGATGTATGCTGAGCAAAAAGAACGTGGTAGTAGGAAGGCAGGCTCGATCTCGTACCGCAAGGAGGGAACGAACGGGAAAACCCTGATGTCTTTGCTGTAACCACCACTGCCAAACCGAAAGTTACTTAGGTTTACATTAAGGCTTATCAATCGAAAGGAGAGGATGGCTTTCGAAAATATCGGCGAAAAGAGCAGCCCCTCTGCAGAAAAGTGCCCAACTGAATGTGAAGATATTAATGTTTTTAACCAATTTTTTGATAGTTGTCGTCTGACAGGTAGAACATCAAAACGATACTGATCGTGTAAAAATTCGTGCCCTTTTTTTTTATTACATTTTCACCCAAAACAAGGCACCGAAAAGTTTTAGGCAGACATGTAAACATACATACATAGATTTATATATTGGTAAATCAAATTTTCGAATTAAACCGATTAAAAAGGTGGCCTTATCTCTGAATGCCCTTTCTGTAAAACTTCAAATGTTTAGATCAGAAATGGTCCGAGTAATTTGGTAGATACCTCAAAAGTCAAATTTTTTAAACTTTGACCCCTATTCTGACCCCTTAAGGTTTAGTTTTTGGGGTGCAAATTAAGTTATTAAGTTAGATCCATGTCCAAGGAACCTATATCTAAAATCTCAATTGTTTATACCGAAAATTGGTGGAGGAATTTGGTACAGTGCTCAAAGGTAAAAACGTTGAACTTTGTCCCCTTCACAGCAAAATATCTGGCCGAAAACGGATTAAAAAGATTTTCCCAAATCTCAATAACCTTTATATAAAATTTCAAGTCTGTAAACTGAAAATTGACAGCGTTATCGTGCAGGGAAATGTACACAGACATACAGCCACACAGACAGAAAGACACATTTTACTTTAATAGATATATATATATCCTCGAAATATGCATGAATTTAAATATAAAGTTGACAAACATCTCGATGTAAAACTCGGTATATTAAATGTCTCTTAATCAAGAACCTAATTCTTTATAGATTTAATAGTTCATTATATACCTCGTTAAGCTGGATATAAATTTATAAAAACAATTATTAGATTAAACAGAAATTTAATTATCTCCTAGCACTAGATCTTTTAATACATTACCTAAGAGAATATAGTAATATGTAAGCGCTTAATATCATGCCCACATAAAATAGTAGTTAATACCTGGGAGGATTGTATCATACCAAACTAACATATAATACTAAATATAAAACACAATATGAACATATGTATTTTACGATAACCTCATAATTAATAATAATATAGTGTAATTTAAATAATTAGAAGTAAAATATAGCTTCAAATACATTACTAGACGTAATTATATAGTTTCACCTTCATTCGTATAAGTAATAATATATTTTAAACTAAATTATTAGAAGTAAAAATATAGTTTTACATTTATTAGTAGAAGGTATACTATGCTTTCAATTTATCATTGGTAGTAATAATATAGTTTAAACTAAATTGAAAAAGGTAAAACTATAGTTTTAAATTAATGAGTAGAAGTTATTATATAGTTTCAAACATATTCAACTTAATTAATAGAAGTTATAATATAGTTGAACCTAATTGATAGAAGTAATAGTATATTGTCAAATTCATTAATAGAAGTACAAACCTTCTTTCTTACAAGTGCAGACCGGTGGAACTCTCTTCCGTTTGCCTGTTGACTACTTGACTACAGCTTCGATGTCTTCAAGTCTAATATAAACAAATTCCTGATAAACCGCCCCCTTAAGTAAGACACTTATCAAATCTCCATTACTAACGATTACTACGATATTATTCCATTGATTACTGTACACGCAATAACCCTTATCCCTGAGTGGCTTCCGGGCCTTGATAAGTGGTGACTACCATGTAAAAAACATAGTTTAAACTTCATAAGTAGAAGTATATATATATATATATATATATATATATATATATATATAGTTGCAGCTTTATTAATAGAAGTAATAATATAGTTCATCATTAATAAAAGCAATTATATAATTTAAAGTACATTAATAGAAGTAATAACATAGTTTTAAATTCATTAATAGAAATAATTATATAGATTTCACTTCATTAATAGAAATTATAATATAGTTTACATAAATTAATTGAAGTAAAAATATAGTTTCAAATTCATTCGTAGAAGAAATAATACAGATTTAACTTTATAGTTTTAAAAGGAATTTTATAGTTTTAACTTCAATAATAGAAGTAATAATATAGTTTCATATTCATTACTAGAAATAATAATTTATGTAAAACTTCATCAGCGGATATAAGATTGTTTTACGTTCATTTAGAGACGTAATAATTCGATTTCAGTATAATTAATAGAAGTAATCATGTAATTTCAACTATTTTAAGTAAGATTATAGGATGAACTTTATTGAGAGAAGTATTAATAAAGTTTAAAATTCATTAATAGATGTAATAATATACTTTTAACCTTATGTATGTAACCTTATGTTTAAAAGTCAGTAGTACATATACTAATATAGTTTCAACTTAAACAATGGAAGTAAAAGTATAGTTTCGACTTTATAACTGAAGCTATGATATAGTTTAACCTAATTAGTAGAAGCAATAATATAGTTTTAAATTCATTTGTATATGTAATAATATAAGTTCAACTTCACTAGTAGAATAATATGATTACAATTTTAATGATAAAATTAATTATATAGTTAATGCTAGAGAATACCTGAAACAAGTTTACAATTGAAAAGTACATCCATATAAAAATGGAAATTTTACTTGGCTCCTTAATTATATAGCTTGATTTTTTTATAATGGTTTTGTCTTAAGTTGGTATTATCGGATTACAACCAACTAAATTACACGTATACGGTTTTTATAACCTTTGCGATCATTTCCCGATCTACATCAATGCTCTTCCAAATCACATCTTTAGATTATCTATATACATTTATGCGGATGAAACTACCATATATGGCAGCACATCAAAGGCCGTAAACGACCAGGCCTTCTCTTATTCTGTCTCCTCTGATCTTCAGCCTGTCGTACAATGGGGAAAGGGGTGGCTGGTTACTTCTAATGCATCTAAAACAAAGCTTCTATCTTTACATCATCAACGCTCTACCATAAATTAACATTAATGGCTCTCGTCTTGGGGAGGCTCCATGGTTTGACAAGCTCATGGGCTTGATCCTTACTGCTGATCTGAAATGGACACGTACATCAAATCTGTTGCCAGGGTCGTTGAAAAATAGTCGGATCTTTCTATCGATCCAGTAGATATCAACCTGCTGATGCAATTTTCTACCTATATAAAATCCAGGTACGTCCAAGGATGGACAGTTGTTTCCACATCTGGGCAGCAGCTGCTAGACGGACCGTATCTTGCGTTGACAGAGTTAAAAATAGACGCCGTAGCTTAGTGGGAATGCCCTTTTCTCTTCCCTGCAACCTTTTTCTCACAGAGGACAGACATGTTGCGAGCATTTATCTGCTTTATCGTTATTCTCATGGCAAGTGCTCGTCTGGGTGTCAATCTCTCCAAACATTCACGGGAAACACTCGTCTAGCTTAAAATACTATCAATAATTTCCCCAAAACTTTATCTGTGCCTAAACACAAACGTATATTCCATGAACAAAGTGCTTTTCTAAGAACTGCACACATGTGAAACTCTCTTCCGTTTGCCTGCTTTCAAATTGACTAATATGTGGCCGTCTTTAAGACAACGTAAACAAGTTCTTGATGAGCTGCTCACCTTAAATGATCAAATTTACCAAATTTAAACTTCCAACGATTACTACGATATTCTCTCTTCGACTACTGTACACTTTAACACTTATCCTTAAGTGGCCTCTGACCTTGATTGGTGGTGATGCATTTGTAAAAAAAAAGAGAGATAGTCTTCTAATGGCGGCCAATTGCCACCAATTTTTGATAGGGGCATAAGAATAAGAAAATTCAATATTGCCAGCGTCTCTGATTTTAAGCTCGTTGAATTTGACATGGGAGATTTCGTGTGTTTGCAAAATTAATTTTGAAACAGATTACAGTAGAACCTCGGCATACTGTAGCCCCGGAATACCGTTATTTTATAGGTAAGGTGTGAAATACGTTTTTTCTTCCGGACACTGGTTCCGGTATTTGCTCCGCTTTACGCTGTTATTGATAATATTATTTGATAATATACATGTGTATTTTATACTGTACTGTATTTTGTTACTAATTTTTAATATGCAATGTATAATTTTGGGTGTCGGCCCGGCCATACGACGATTATACAATACGATCCCAACTACGGAATGGATTAATGTTATATTCCGAGGTTCTACTGTATCTGTTCATTTGCCCTGTCTACGCAACGTTTACACTGCTATTTCAAGTTATATATCACGATAATGTTTTCTCCTCGCTGCCTTGTTGGCACAAATGTGGGCAAATCTCGATATTTTTTTTTTACATGGAGGTCATCACTTATCAAGGCCGGGAGTCCACTCAGGGATAAGAGTTATTGCGACGCCAATAAATAACTACCTGGAGGGCTATCGCACTCAAACAAATTGGTCTCTTGAGATGGAATTGGGAGAGGTACGCCATATATTGTAAGCTCCATTAAGATGAGCGAAAGTAAACTGCGATATTTTGAGATTCACCTCGTGGTTAGAGGGAACTGACCTCATCTGACCAGAGTGTGAAATAGTATGTACAGCAATATACGCGGAGATTAATTGACAAAATACAATCGTTTAATGCGCCATAACATTTTCATAAGATTATCTTTTTAACCGTCGATTAGACGCTGAGAAGCTTGCATTACAATTCTCTTAAACCTGTTGCGCTAAACATTGGAATAACCTAATCTTTTTCCGATAAAATTGAACTGTCTGTCATGAAAGTGTGTAAACAAGTATACCATGCATGTCCTAATTTTTGTAGACAATATTCATTGATCTTTCGGATCTTAATATAGCATGCTTTTAACTATATGTTACTTAAATTTTAACTATCCGTTTTGTGCTATCTCATGGTTACCGTCCAATGGTGTTCCTCAGGAGGCAGGGAACTTTAAATTTAAATAAATCACAGACAATTACGTTTAAGATACACGAATGTGGATTACTTCCAAATATTATATTTTAGAATTTTTAAGTAAAATAAAACTGCGGGATTGTATGTATATGGCATAAGTTAGAAGGTCTAATTTTCATAAACTCTACCCATTATATAAGGTTTGAGTTCGGCAATCACACGTTGCATATTTTATTCAAAGTTTTCTGTTGTGACTTGTTTACTAGCGTAGGCATGGGATTTAAATATCCATAAAGAAAATAAACTAATGTGATCAACTGGCACTATGTTGATTATCGGTTTCAAGAAATTGTACTTCAAACAAATGTTTCTCTGAGTAACTTGATCGCATTATTTGCAATTCGCTAACAGTTGCACAGGTATCATATTTTTCATGAGGAATTGCTAAACCCAGTTAACTTCAAAACTAATTATAGTTATCAAATCTTTAATTAAAGGGCATATAATTCTCAATTTAAGGTTT
Source organism: Euprymna scolopes (assembly GCF_053919585.1). Lineage (NCBI taxonomy): Eukaryota > Metazoa > Mollusca > Cephalopoda > Sepiida > Sepiolidae > Euprymna > Euprymna scolopes. The sequence continues at coordinate 29,641,764 of NC_136513.1, read as the reverse complement.
CCGTCTATTAAAACACCCTGTAAAATAAACTTACTTCATATCTTAAATGCATGTTTGTTTGTTTTTTTAATTCTACGTGCTAAATATAATTTGTTCTATAACCACCTGAATTCAATTATCGAAAAAAAAAACTGTTACAAAATTATAATTATTCAATGTTCATTATCTTCATAAACATAAAATAAGTGGTCAAGTAAAAATGAATGTTAATTCATGAACATTTTTCTATTTGCTGTCTGGAAGCAGCAGTCGGGTTAGAATAATTTAATATACAGAGTGCTAGGATAAAAGGATAAAATTGTCGCACTAAACAAGACGACATAGTTTCATTTCCCTTTGAAAACACCGGTTTTATTTTTGTTGTTGCAAACCATCTACTAGTTGGCTAGTTGTATACAATCCTAGGAGCTATATGATCCTTCCATCATGTCTATAGGTACACAATGTTCAACGAATGTGATCGGAGAGGCGCCGTTCTACAAAGCATGCTCTTTACGATTCAAAGTCATGACAATATTACTATTGTCAGCATCCTCAAAATGTATCGCTGGATAGGCACGAATAATACAGACGTGTACAGAGTGATGAAAGCAAAGTTCCCGGCAGCGATTATGGTCTTTGATTTTAAGTGAGGGCCACATCATGTCACCTCATATTTTGGAAGTCTGCTTGAAATTCAACAAGAAAATGTGTACCTGGACATGCTGAGAGTGCGGTGATCCTCTAGTACAATCAGGTGCTGGCTGGCAGACCCTAGGTGTGACAGCAGGTTTGGTGCCGGCTCATAATTCCAAAGAGTCCAAGGCTTTGTTTCAGAAGGAATACTACGACTTTGTATCTTTCTCTCACTGACCCCTCCTCTCCCGACATAAATTCGCTGGACTACTCCGTTTGGTTATACGTCGCGAACATTTCAACATAACCTCTCACAACACTAAATCCAGCCTGGTCGCCGCCACCCACCTATTATTTCGCCGAGCTCCTACTGGCGCTTCTGGAAAAGGCATGCTCCCAGTTACGGACCAGTATTGAAGCAGTGATTGATGCTGAAAACGGCTGCATCGAAGAGATATCAGAATAATGAAGTTATCTGAATTGCTTTTGTCAATAAGAGTTTTTTTTTAATTAATCTGTAGTGTTGTTATCTTTAGGACGACAAGTTTCTCGTTACACGCTATACAAACTCACCTTATAAAGAAAATCTGCCACACGGTTAGTTACCAACGTATCTCACTGTAACTTTGCTGCAATCACTAGATTGTAATAATTAGGCGAACTTTTGGCTTGAAGCAGTACGTAGTACCTTTTTTTATAATAAGCATTTCGGTGATCGGTCAGTGAACGAGTAATCCTCAAAATTTATACAAGTTTTAGATATGCTACCCAGGTAGACTAACATTTTGTGAAAAGCTGGAGTTTTCTCTTTCATTAATAGTCGACCATGTCTAACTCTTTTTTTTGCTGATGAGGGAAAAGTGAGAAGGCCTAAAGCTTAAGTTTGAAAGGTTCCTTTGCATATTAATATTGCATTAAAAAAGTATTTATGATCGTCACACTTACATTTCTTCTTTTATTTATGTTAAATCCCAAAAAAACTATCTTGTCACTTCATCAAATGTAGTTTGCTTGTGTCTAACTGGATAATTTGTTTAGTGAGGCAGTACTATGTCAGGGAAGGAATTCAAAATTCTACACGTTTTAGTTAGGAAACTATTATGGTAGAATGCTTTAGAGAATCTAAGACAGTCGAGACTGAAGGAGTGGGATTTGGTTGCTATCGTTTTTCGGATATGCACGTCGAGGGGACTCATATGCTATGAGATCTTCAGAGCACAATTGATAAATATATTTGTAAAACAAGTAAAAGGGCTACTCAGTGCGAAAATATGACAGAAGTTGGGGGATAGTTTACTTCTCTCCCTCTGTAATAACTGTGATGCAATGCTCAGAAAGTGGGATAGAAATATGAACACACCAATGATAATCACTGGAAAAAAGTGCTTAGACATCCCCGTCCATATTCCCCGGCAAGGGGCTCTCAAGCAATCACTTGGCACTTTCTTTAAGCAATCACTTGGCACTTTCTTTAAGGTAGAAGGCAAAGCCTAAGATCATAGCCTCCGAGAACTGCGCAGAACTATCATTACACCTCACTCAACAGGGAATATGTTATTAGAGTTATGACCTATACTCTGTTAATTTGGTGGATTGAGGATAAAAATCCCCAGCCGGAAGTTAGAGTCTGGCCGATTGTACAATGCCTATTTGAGTTGTTATGTTTTGACTCCCTGTCGAAAAATGGGGTTATAGGCATATGTTTCAACTCAAGAACTTGTTATAGCTATTCAAACATGCTTAGTATTCACGTAAAATAATTTAATGTGTTTCAAGCTTAAGTTTATCCTGGAATATTTGTCTCTCTCGCACGTTTTGTTAATATTTTCTCTGTGTTACATATCGGTAAGTTAATACTTCCCACGTAAAACGCACACATACAGGGTACCCCCCCCCCCTAAAAAAAACAGAGGACATTCAATTGTTTTTATGAGCATTTTACAGTCAACGGAGAAAATAAGGCCTAGGACCCTACTGTTATAAATATGACTAAAGTTTCATTTCATTGGACAAAACACTAAGAAACGAGGCCTAATTAGAGTTGGCTGCCGTTTTCTGGGGTCACCCTGTATAATGGACACCTCTCAATAGTGTTTTTTTTTATTGCCATTTATCAACGGTTAATTTACTTATGTGGAAATCGTGCAAGCAAGTGTAATTCACGGTAGTTTGAAATTTCACCAAAAAGAAGAAATCAAACAAACAAACAAAAATCATAAAACTAAATAATTATGTGTTGCCCCAAACGTGTTTCGCCCCTTTTTTTATTGTTGTCTTAATTTGTTTTGTTTTTACTTGCCCGCCAACAATTTCCAGTGGCGTTGAGTATCGAAATGAAAATGAAACGAAGTATTAAAACGAAGAGGAATTCTGATAAACTATAGAAAAGACGATAATTGAAAAGACAGAACAATAACTAGAAATACATTGCGCGAACGAAAAGCCGAAACAAAAAGCAAAAACGAAAAAAATAAAAAGGTAATAGTGAAAAATCCAGTAAATGTATACACATTTTACAAAAAACAAAGCTGAATTATAATAAATAGTAAATAGTCAGTACAAGCCGATAACACGAACACGCGCACATACACATACACGCACGTATATATATATATATATATATATATATATATATATATATATATATATATATATATATATATTGCAGAAATAGTGAAAGAGAAAGACAAAGTGTATGAGAGCGATAAATAATATGGAGGTATTGTTTGTATATACGCATTAAACTATATGTTTGTAATTGTTTATATATACATATATATATGCATATATATATGCATGTATATATATATATATATATATATATATATATATATATATATATATATATATATATATATATATATGCGATATACCTATAACATTTAAGTATTTTTCTCCCTCTGGCTTTGATATTAAGGGCCTAAACTGCCTGCGTACAATTATTAAAAAAGAAAAATTCTTATACTAAGATATGGCCATGCGAGCGATTACATTAAGCTTAACTAATTTCCATATGCCTTACTAATGAGCAATAAAAACTTACTTTTTCATTTGTCATGGTTTCTAACTTAATAATTGATTGTATTGCACTAATAGCAGCCCGGTTTTGTCTCGGGCCCTATGTACTATTCATAACATTATGTGCTTATTTATCTATCTATTTATCTATCTATCTATCTATCTATCTATCGATCTATCTATCTGTCTGTCTATCTATCTATTTCTCTCTTCCCCCATATATATATATATATATATATATATATATATTTATGTATATATATATATATATATATATATATATATACAACTTTTACTAATGTCACTATAACCTACATCTAGAATTTCAAGTGTTTAGACCCATAATTGTTGAAAGAGTTCGGTAGAGTCTGCAAAGGCCAACTCGTTCAACTTTGCCTTTTTGGCAGACATATTTTCGCCCAAAATAGACTAAAAAGTTAGCTGCATTTCTGAAAACCCTTTATGATTTTTTTTTAATTTTTAGACCAGAAATTGGCTAAATAGTTTGCTAGAGAATACAAAGGTTAAATCTGTTGTACTTTAATTCCCTGGCAGCCAAATTTTCGGCTAAAAACCAAGAAAAGCTTGCCGTATGTTTGAAAAAACTTTATGTAAAATTTCAAATCTGTAGAACAAAAATTTGGTATACACCGAAAAGGTTTTTTTTTTAATTGCTCCCGATCATGACCCCTTAACATTTACTGTTTTGGGCTCGATCAAATTACAAAGTTTGGTCCATGCCCAGATAAACTACATCTAAAATGTCAAGTGTTAAGACTGAAACTTGGCGGAGGAGTTTCGTAGAGTTTTTAAAAGCCAATCTCTAGTAGAAAACCGATTAAAAAGATTTTCCCCAATCTGAATACCCCTCATGCAAACTCGAGTCTTTAGACAGAAAATTGAGAGAGTAGTTTTTTAAGGAAATGTACACGCACGGACACATACATCCATACACCCACACATACAATTGTACTTTTATATATAGAATGATTACGCTGATTTAAGACACACACATACACACACACGCACACACACACACATATATATATATGTGTGTGAGTGTGTGTGTTTGTGTGTGTGTGTGTGTGTGTGTGTGTGTGTGTGTGTGTGTGTGTGTGTAATTATTTACCAAAATAATTAAATACCTACTGACACTAGTGCTTCATCCGTTCGGGAAGTATCAGTTTAGGGTGTTCCGATTAATACACTCGATAGATTCGAACACGGCGACACAAGCCATATCTGACTTGATTAGCAGAGCGGGTATTCATTCAGCTGCCCTTAACCGCATGAAATAACGTTGGAATTAAACATTTTTATTTTTAAATGTTTTACATCAGTCACAGTGACCTAATCATTATATGATGGTCTATGCTTAAGAGATAAATTGACCAACCTAATTAAACTGAAAGTGTTTAACGATAAGAAACGAATTATTTTTTAGAATTCTATTTTGTTGTTGTTGTTGTTGTTGTTGTAATTCAAATAATTATATTACCGAGAAAAAAAATTAAGAAAAATTGTTTATTTTTTATTTTTTTTGCATAATATTGTTGCGGGACTAACGGGTGTCAATGCTTAGTCCTGCAAATTCAAAATAATAATGATAAAAATCAAGTGTAAAATGGAGTTGAAACGATCAAGCAAAAATGATTGAGACAAATGGATAATAACTTATACGTTATTAGCGTTTTTTATAATTCCAATAGTAATTTATTATTTTCTTTAAAAAAAAACATTAATTCAAAATAAAATAAAATGATTACTAAAACACACAATCTCATTTCCTACTCGCCTGAGATATACTACTCTTTTCAAATGTGACCAAACATAAACTGAGAAGATAAAGCGTTAAGAAGCGTTGTATACAAATACACACCCCATATTAACAAAAATAATAAAGTTACACACAATTATTACTGTAAGATATTCAAGACACAATATAGCTTAATTAGTACGGCACAATTACTTTGACACACCGGTTCTCGCCAGATCACCGTAATTAAGCAACGTTGAGTTTGGGTGGGCATTTGGTAAGGCTAGGCGTTGTGTGTACCTTCTGCGAAGATTGAGTGTGGGACCAGCACCCTCACTCCGTTAAAAGAACTCAGTCGCTACAAAACCATCTACAAAGTTGTAGATGGCCTATGACCCTTAGGGGATCAAGGCTATGGTGGTGGTGATACCTCAGGTAAAACGACTTTACTTCATCCCCGTGATCTATTAAATAAATGTCCACTGTTTGTTTGTTTGTGTGTTTGTGTGTGTGTTTGTGCGTGTGTTTGTGCATATGGCTGCCATAAAAACAGGTCAAGACCGGTACTATCTGAAAGAGAGAGGTCACGGTTGAATAATATATGATATTAAAAAAGGTCAATTATTTCGTACAGAAATAAAGGTTTTAATAAAGGCAGAGTCTTAAATATCGTGTCTTATGAAAACTGCACATGCGCAGTCAAACATTTTTTTTTTAATTCGTTTGAATTACAGAACTGATAACGTTATTGCGGTCTCAACATCATGGTGTAGTTGATTGGGAGGTTGCGTATATAGTTTTCACGTTTGAGTACACGTAAAGGTGTTTTTTTTTTTAATAAAAGGTGTTGTTTTGTAATTAAAAAAAATACAATTGCTTCATTTCGATTTTTTATCACAGGTTTTAAAAGAAAGTTGTAAATGGTAAGAAGATTTTTTATTTGTCATAACTTTTTCTTATCCCGGGGGTTACGTAATGAGATATTTTCTTCTAATTAATATTGTGTTTAACGGTTAATTCACTAAAAACAGATTGTAATTTTTTATAACTGATCTTTTTGTTAAAAATAAACAGGGTTATTTTGTAACTTTAAAATAATGTCCTTTTTCGTTTTTTTATAAGAGGTTTTAAAACAAGGTTGTAATATATACAGATTACATAATGTAATTTTATTTTTTATTTCTCATTTTTTAACGAATATTTCCCTGAAAACAATTTCTACGTTTTTAAAGCTAAATTGTTTTCACTTTGTTTAAGAATGCTTCTTTTTATGCCGGATTATATTTTCCTGTTTTTATCCGGTCTTTAATTTCTGAGTTAGCAGAATGGTTCAAACCAAAATCCATCTCCATTTGGACAAGTTCGGTTACCCCCGCTTATCTTTTACATAAACTGCAAACTGTGTGTTAATATGTATGTCGTATATCTGCCCAAAAACTTTTGACATTCGCAACGAAATCCGACGAAATTCGTATCCTTAAGAAGGACGATCTCTCGGACGATAAATATGTAAAACTTGCCCAAGAAAATTGATTTTTGGAATGTTTTACAAGTATGGGTCAATTTTTTTTCAAAGTTTTTGCTAAGTAATTCACACCTCGCCATATCCACGTACATTTAAAACGCGTTATTTTTAATGCCCGTTATGTCACAAGGGTGCCGTAAGCGATAGAGCAGGCGCATTTGCTTTTTTCACTTTCTTTTCCTCATTATATTTACAGGTCCGAGACTGGCAACTGCGGCTATATTTTTTTGCGCTCGCACTGGGAATTACTAATATTTTGTTGTTTCTTTAGGAGGTTTGTTTCTCAATAGCTTTACTATATCACCTTTCTACACCAAGCTACGCCAGGTACCCATGATAGTATATTCTAAAATAACAATGATATTCAAATAGGTGATTTTCGTGAGGTTAACCGTTTTGGCGGTCATATCTACATTGGTTTCCAATAACTGAATTATTCGACAACCTCATCATGAAACTGATAGGTGTTATCTAAATACAAAACCATTTAAAAAGCAGTAGTACTAACTCTTATTTAAGAACAATTCTAATATATATCGCCAACATAATACATCCAGTAAAATCCAAAAGTTACCTAAACTATCTCCATCAAAACACAGAAAAATAACATGCACAAAGTTATCACATGGAATGCTACATAAAATAAAATCATTCTTGTTTTGGTATCACGAAATTTAACGTGTTAGCATTTTTCTAACGACTCAGAATCAACTTCATGGCATTTGACAATACATTTTTCCCCTTTATATTTTATTAGCGGGGCTATCTGACGTTAGTCGGGACCGTAGAAACAATGAGAAAATTGAATTTGTTTTTGTAATATATTTGTTATTCTCATGAGAGAGGAATAGTGTATGTTTATGTATCATTTGCGATTTCGAGCAAAATAATATTTTACCTACATAAAACGGGTATTACACGTATGAAATAATTGTATCTTACCTGGGGTAGGTAATTTACAGCGTGTATATGCATGGACAGGTAATACACAACACATTATCTCATCAAATTCCAAGCGATGGCAGGTATTTTGCTAATATATATTCTCACCTATTTCATTCAATCCCTGGCAACGCATGGTGTTTTGCTAGTATATATCTCAATCAATCTCATTAAATCCTGGGCGATGCAAGGTATTCTATTAGTATATATTTCAATAAATCTAATTCAATCCAAGGCAACGCCAAGTATTCTGCTAGTATATATTTGCATCTATCTCATTACATCCCAGGCGACTGTGTATTCTACTTGCAGAAATTTGCATGTATCTCATTGAATCCAGGGTAACTCCGGGTAATCTGTAAGTATATATGTGGACGTATCTTGTTAAATCCCATAATTCTTGGATTGTTACAAATTTTGACAATTTAACCCACATTATCGCTCACCTTTCTAATATAATAACTTTAAGACATTGTCTTGGCTGGTTTTTCATTACAAACACATCATCCAAATAACTCACATTTCATCATTTTGCATAACTTTGGGATATGTTACTAATTTCAACAACCATGTCACATTATTTAACTTACATTATCGCCTCCACTCTTACTAAAATAAAAACATTGATACATAGGCTATGGTATGTTACTAATTTCTACTATCATTTTTCATGAGTAAATCCACATTATCGCCCCATTCTATCACTAAAATAATAACTTTTAGACATTGTATGCCTGGTTATATTATTACAAACCCACCAACAAAGTAACCCACATTATATCATTTTTCATAATTGTTGGATATGTTACTAATGTTCACGATTATTTTTAATGAAGTAACCCAAATAATCGCCACCTGTTACTAAAATAAATTGGCTGGCATGTCTACTTCATGACGAATATACCAATCAAATAACTCACATGTCATCATTTTTAATAATTTTTGGATATGTTGCTAATTTCAACCGTCATTTTTTGTAGTGCAATCACATAATCCGTCTCCTCTTACTAAAATAATACCTTTGATACATTTCTAGGCTAATTATCTCATTACAAACACATCAATAAAATACATCAAATTTCATCATTTTTCATAATTCTTGGATATGTTATGAATTTCGACAATCAAATTTATTGAGTGCGCACATATAATCGCGCAATTCTTACAAAAATCATAAAGTTGCTACATTGTCTGGCCTGTTTATTTTTTATAAACACACCAATCAAATAACTAAAACTTAATTTTTAATAATTTCTTGTTACTAATTTCGACAATAAGTTTTTATGAGTTAATAAACATTATCGCCACCCCCTATTATTAAAATAATAACTTTCAGACATTGTATTGCTGGGTGTTTTTCATTACAAACACACCTATCAAGTTACTCACATTTGACCATTTTTCATACTTCTTGGATATGTTACTAATTTCGAGAATTATTGTTAATGAAGTAACCCAAATAATCGCCCCCTCATTAACCGCCACGATCTCCTTCCTGTTACAAAAATAACAACTTTGATACATCTTCTAGCCTATCTATTTCATTACGAACACACTAATCAAATAACTTACATTTAATCATTTTTCATAATTCTTGGATACTAATATCGACAATCATTGTTTATGATTTACCCCGCATAATCAACCACCTCTTACTAAAATACTAACTTTGAGATAATATCTGGGCTGTTTATTTCATTATAAACACACCAATCAAATAACTTACATTTAATAACTTTTCATAATTCTTGGCTATGATACTAATTTCGACAATCGTTTTTCATGATTTAACCCAAATAATCCCCTTCTCCTCTTGCAAAAATAATAACTTTGAGAGATTGTCTCTGGTTATTTCATGATAAAAACACCAATCAAATAACTCACGTTTTATCATTTTTCATAATTCTTGGATATGTTACTAATGTCGAAAATAATTTTTCATGATTTTACACACATAATCACCCCTCTCTTACTAAAATTACAACCATGCGACAATGTCTGGGCTGTCTATTTAATTATACACACAAATCAAATAACTAACATTTCATAATTTTTCATAGTTCTTGGATATGTTACTAATTTCGACAACCGTTTTTCATTATTTAACCCACACGATCCCCTCTCCTCTTGCTAAACAATCACTTGGAGACATTGTCTTGCTGGTTATTTCATTATAAACACACCGATCAAATAACTCTTATTTTATCATTTTCCATGATTCTTGGATATGTTTCTAATTTCGAAAACAATTTTTCATTATTTTAAACACATAATCGCCCTCTCTTACTAAAATAACAACTATGCGACAATGTCTGGAGTGTCTATTTCATTACAAACACACAAATCAAATAACTAACATTTCATAATTGTTCACACTTTTTGGATATGTTACTAATTTCGACAACCGTTTATAGTGATTTAAACGACACAATGTACTTCCTCTCGCTAAAATCATAACTTTGAGACATTATCTGGGGTGTTATTACATTACAAATACACCAATCTAATAACTGATATTTCATCATTTTTCATAATTCTTGGATATATTTCTAATTTCGACAATACTGTTTCATGAGTTAACCCACATAATCCCCTTCCTCTTATTTAAGTAATACATTTGTGACATTGTCTGGGCTGGTAATTTCATTACAAACACACCAATCACATAACACATATTTCATCCTTTTTCACTTTTCTTTGATAGGTTACTAATTTCAACAATCATTTTTAATGATGTAACCCACATAATCGACCCCCTCTCACTAAAATATTAACTTTAAGACTATATCTGGGCTGTTCATCTCATTATAAACACACCAATCCAATAACTTACATTTAATCATTTTCATAATTCTTGGATCTGTTACTAATTGCGACAATCGTTATTTTTATAATTTAACCCGCATCATATCATTCCCTTTTGCTGAAATAATTACTTTGTGACATTATGTTTCTGGTTATTTCATTACACACGCACCAATCAAATACCTCACATTTTATCATATTTCATAATTCTTGGATATGTTACTAATTTCAACAATCATTTTTTATGATTTAACCCAAATAATCCATATTCCTCTTACTAAAATAATAACTTAGAGATATTACCTGGCTAGTTATTTTATTACAAATACACCAATCAAATAACTCACATTTCATCATTTTTCGTAATTCTTGGATATGTTATTAATTTCGACCGTAATTTATCATGATTAAACCCACATAATTGACTCCGTCCTAATAAAGACATAACTCAGAGACTTTTTCTGGGCTGTTTAATTCATTATAAACACACAAATAAAATAACTTACATTTCATAACTTTTCATAATTCTTGCATATGTTACTTATTTCGACAATAATGTTTCATGAGTTTCCCAACATTATCGCCCACCTCTTACTAAAATAATAAATTTGAGTCATGTTCTGGGCTGTCTATTTCCTTACAAACACACTAATAAAATTACTCACATGCTATCCTTTTTCATAATTCTTGGATATTTTACTAATTTCGATAATCATTTTTCTTGATTTACCACTAATTATAGCCCCGTTCTTACTAAAATAATAACTTGGATACACCATCTTGGCTTTCTATTTAATTAAAAACAGACCAAACTAATAACTCAAATTTACTAATTTTTCATAATTCTTCGATATGTTAGTAATTTTTACGATCATTTTTATCATGTAACCCACATAATCGACACCCTCTTACTAAAATAATAACTTTCAGACTACATATAAGCTGTTTATTTCATATATCTTACATTTAATCACTTTTCATATTTCTTGGATATGTTGCTAATTTCGACAATCGTTTTTCATGATTTAACCCACATAATCCCCTTCCTCTTACAAAAATAATAACTTTGAGACATTGTCTGGCTAATTTTTTAATGTTTTTTTTTCATTACAAACACACCAATCAAATAACTCACAGTTCATAATTTTTCATAATTCCTGGCTATGTTACTCATTTTGACAATAATTTTTCATGATTTTACGACATAATCGCCCCATCTTCCTATATAAGGTGTTTTGTTATCACAAATACCCACCTATCTAATCCGATCCCAGGTATTCTCCTAGAAAACATCCGACCTATCTCATCCAATCCCAGACAACGTTGGGTATTTTGCTAGTACGTATATCCACCTTTCTTATCCAATCACCGGCAATGCTGGGTATTCTGCTAGTACAAATATCCAGCTATGAAGCCACATCGAAGAGAGTTAACTGGCATAATATTACAATGATTGCATATTAATCTAATGGTATTCAACAATAAATCCACATCCAAGGGAGGTCACTTGCATATAATAACAATGACTGTATATCATTCTAATGATATTCGACAATGAAGCTAAATCCAAGGGAGGGCACTTGAATAATATAATGCTAGGCGACAATTAAGTTACATTCAGGGGAGGTCACTCGCATATTATAACAATGATCGTATATTTATTTAATGATATTCGACAATGAAGCTACATCCAACGGAGGTCACTTGCGTATTATAACAATGATTGCATATTATTCTAACGGTATTCGACAACGAAACTTCATACAAGGTAGGTCACTTGCATAGTATAACAATTACACTGTGCAACAAATTTGAATTGAAAAAAAAGTACAAGACATATAAGACCTGTTTCGGTGTAAGAAAAGTATGCTGATTCCAAATCTGACATTTATTTCTCTGGAGTAGGTACCATTTTCATGTACTTTATTATTAATTATTTTGAAAAAAAAACACCGAATTCACCAGTTTTAACAACATTTGTCCTCTTAACTCTCTTGTGTAGAGTGTCATCATCCTTTTTTAAATTCCAGCAGTAGTCTGCCAAGATACCAGTGTTCCATTTTCCTTTAAAACGTTTTTCTATTAATGAAATATCTTGATGGAACCTTTCGCCATGTTCATCACTCAGATGGCCAAGATTCTCAGCAAAAAAAATCCAAATGAGAGTGGAGCACATGAACTTTTAGAGACATGTTACATCCCATATCATGAAAATGATGCAATAGATCATTCACAACTTGCACATAGTCTTCTGAACGATGTTTTCCCAGGAAGTTATCACAAACTTTCTTGAATGACTCAAAGGCACATTTTTCTTTTCTCGTGAGATGTGTGTTAAAAGTTTCATCAGGAACAATTTTTCGAATTTGGGGACCTATGAAGATACCTTCTTTTATTTTAGCTCGACTTAATGAAGGAAACTTTTCTGCAAGATATGCAAATGCCAAGGAATCCTTGTCTAGTGCTTTCACAAACTGCTTGAACAAACCGAGTTTAATATGCAAAGGTGGTAAATGGATTCTATCACTTTGCAGAATTGGTTTGTGTTCGATGTTATGTTTTCCTTGCTCAATTTCATCTCTAGCAGGCCAGTGCTTGCGTACATAGTGTTCAGCTCTTGCTCTAGAGTCCCATAAGCACAAATAGCAAAAAAAATTAGTATAGCCTGGCTGAAGGCCAGTGAGCCTGGCTATAACCTTGAAATCTGCACAAACATGCCATTTATGGACTTCATAATGTATGCATGCTAAAATTGTTTTTAAATTTTCATATGATTCTTTCATGGTTGTGCTGTAAGCTATAGGAACAGATGCCAGGGTGTTCCCATTGTGAAGCAAAACAACTTTTATGCTTTCCTTGGATGCATCTAAGAAAAGTCGCCAGTTGGTGTTATCATATTGTATTTCCAGCTGTTCAAAAAGTCCAACAATGTCATTGCAGAAGCATACATCATCTGTCAAAGTGAACAAAACATGCAAGTTTTGTGCACTTTTTCTGTACAATGTTATTTTCACACCTTTTCTAAGAAGATTTTGTTCTTTAAGCCTTGATGCAAGAAGTTCACTTTTGTCTTTGGTTAAATAAAGATCTCTGCATAAGTCATTTAGAGCATCTTGAGAAAATAGTATTGGTTTATTATTGCTTTCTGAATTAGAAAATTCTACTGTTTCATCACTGTAATGTTCATCCCCACTGCTTGAACTCCACATTTCCTGACCAGGGGGTTTTGGTACAGCTAATTCTTTTGAGTGCTCAACTGGGCGCATTGCTGATTTCAAATTTGGGTAAACAATGTGTTTCTTTTTTTCTGCTGTTGTACAGCCCGTATAGTCTTGCTGACAAAAATAGCAATCATTAGAATGATCTTTCTGCTCTCGCCAAATCATCGGCACACTAAACTTCATGTGAACATTCTTTTTTACATACTATGCGCTCAATGTTTTCACACATGTAAGGCAACAGGTATGAGGAGCCCATGACTTGTCTTGGTCTCCTATATCAAAATGAAAGTACACCTTGTACAATTTCTAGATATGGCTGGTAATGCTGCGCCTTTCTTTAGCAAATGTTAGTTCGCCACATATGTAGCAGAATTTGCTTGGATCATTTTTGCACTGTCTTGAAGTAATCGTCAAAGCCTATACTGCATCTAAAGAATAAAGACAAGAAAAAAAGTAAATTGTTTTATAAAGAAAAATAAGGATTCCATCATGTGAACATGTTAAGCCATTATAAACGCCCACTAGCAAGTTATTAGATTCTTTCGTACATAAAGTAAGGGGTTGATAAAATTTCATTTCTATTTTTTGCATTTAATTTAGTAAATTTTCAGAAAAGAATGTATAAAATGCCCCTTTATGTTTAAAACATTAAAATACACAATAATCCGGTCTTTATTGTAGTTTTTAGTTAAAAAATACTTTATTAAATGGATATCTATTTTTAACCCTCAGATTTTTTCCCGTGCCCTACAAATAAGGTTCTGAGGCAGGTTTTAGCTTCTTTTCATTGATTTTTTTAGCCTACATTAAAAAATGCCTTTCTTGGCGAATACCATGGCTTTTCGGAAGGTGGTGAACACCAAACCATGTGCTACAGCATTATGTTTTTACTTTTGAAAAAATTAGCCCTTGGTCTAGAAAATATTATGCTGACCAAGCTAGCTCTCTCATCTAGCTCTCTTAAATCTGGAAAAATAGCTCATTTCGGCTGACTTTAGCAAATAAATGATTCAAATAAATCATTTAACAAATAATGTACATAATATGTGTATATTAAATTGTGTTTTTCTCTTAAGATTTATAATTTAATACACATAATATGTGACTGCAAAGTCGTCAGTAACCCATTTTTGACGTTTTTACTGAAATTTACGACTGAGGCAATTTTGCACAAATTATACCTAATTCAACAAAAAGAAAGCCAGAAATAAAATTTCCACGTTACTAGGTATACAAAAATTGCTGCAGATATCCTGTACTTTTTTTTAGTGTTGCACAGTGTTATTGTACATTAATCTAATGGTATTCGACAATGAAGCTACATCAAAGGGAGGTCAGTTGTATATTGTAACAATGGTTGTATATTAATCTAATGGTATTCGACAATGAAGCCCCATCCAAGGGAAGTAATTTATATATTATAACAATGATTTTATATTTTTCTAATGGCATACGAGAATGTACAAGGGAGGTCACTTACATATGACAATGAATATTAATCTAATGGTATTCGACAATGAAGCTACACCAAGGGGCGTCACCTATATATTATAACAATGATTGTATATTAATCTAATTGTATTCGACAATGAAGCTACACCCAAGGGAGGTCACTCGCATATTATAACAATAATTGTATATTAATCTTATGGAATTCGACAATGAAGCTTCACTCAGGGGAGGGCACTCGCATATTATGCCAATAATTGTATACTTTTCTAATGGTATTCGACAATGAAGATACATTCAATGTAGGTCACTTACATATTATAACAAAAATTGTATATTAATCTAGTAGTATTCGATAATGAAGCTTCACTGAAGGAAGGTCACTTCCATAATATAACAATGATTGTATGCTTTTCTAATGGAATTCGACAATGAAGAGAGGTCACTTACATACTATGAAAATGATTGTATATCAATCTAATGGCATTCGACAATATAGCTACACCTAAGGGTGGGAACTCGCATATTGTAAGAATGATTGTATATTAATCTAATGGAACTCGGCAATGAAGCTACATCCAAGGGAGACCACTCACATATTATGACAATGATTGTATACTATTCTAAAGGTATTCGACAATGAAGCTACATCCAAAGGATGACACTCGCATATTGTAACTATGATTTTATATTATTCTGATGGAGTTTGACAAGGAATCTACATCCAAGGGAGGTAACTTGCATATTATAACCATGTTCGTATATTCTTCTAAATGTATTCGACAATGAAGCTACATCCAAAGGCGGTCACTTGCATATTATAACAATATTTGTATATTATTCTAATGGTATTTGACAACAAAGCTACATCCAGGGGAGGTCATTTACATATTATAACAATGAGTTTATATTATTCTAATGGTATTCGACAACGAAGCTACATCCAAGGGAGGTCACTTGCATATTGAACCAATGAGTGTATATCATTGTAATGGTGTTCGACAACGAAGCTGCATCCAAGGGAGGTCACTTGCATATTGACCCAATGAGTTTATATTAATTAAATGGTTTCCACAATTAAGCTACACTTAAGAGATCTCACTTGCATATTATACCAATTATGGTGCATTAGTCTTATTGTATACAACAATGACGCTACATCCAAGGGTGGTCACTTGCATATTATTGCAATGATTGTATATAAATCTAATGGAATTCGACACTGATGCTACATCCAAGGGACGTCACTCACATATTGTAACAATGATTGTATATTAATCTAATAGAAGTCGACAATGAAGCTACATCAACGGGAGGTCACCTACATATTACAGCAATGATTGTATATTAATCTAATGGAATTCGGCAATGTAGCTACACTCAAGCGAGGGCACTTGCATAGTATAACAATGACTGTATATTAATCTAATGGAATTCGACGACGAAGCTACAGTCAAAGGAGGTCACTTGCATATAATAAGAATTATTTTATATTAATTTAATGGAATTCGACAATGAACTACACCCAAGGGAGGTCACTTGCATATAATAACAATGATTGTATATTAATCTTATGGAATTCGACAATGAAGATACATCCAAGGGAGGTCACTTGCATATAATAAGAACGATTGTGTATTAATCTAATGAATCTGATAATGAAGCAACATCCAAGGGAGGTAACTTGAATATTATTACATATATACTGCGCAAAGACATTCTAAATTTGTCAAATCGGACATATACTGCACAAGAACCTTAAAAATTTTCAAATCGGACCTATGATGCACAAGCACCTTCAAAATTTTCACATCGGACCTATACTGCACAAGCTCCTTCTAAATTTTTCAATTCGGAAATATACTGCACAAGCACCGTCGAAATTTATCAAATAGGAGCTATACAGCACAATCACCTTCACAGTCACAGTCAAAAATTTTCAAATCGGACCTATACTTCACAAATAGCTTCAACATTGTTGAATCGGACCTATACTTCACCTGTGTCATACAATCCCAGGCGACGCTTGGTAGTCTGCTAGTACACATCCACCTATTTCATACAATCCCGGGCGACGCCGGCTGTTCGGCTAGAGCATATACAACTATTTATCCAATCCTGGGCTATGCCGGGTATTTTGCTAGTACATATATCCACTTATGTAATCCATCCGGGCGACACTGGGCAGTTGGCTAGTACATATATCAACCAATTTTTTCCAATCCCAGGCGTTGCCGAGTGTACTGCTAGGAAAAATTCCATTAAGTTTTTTTATCCAATCCTAGGTCATGCTACATAATTAGCTAGTATATATATAGTATGTCGTGCTAGTGCTATGTCATACAAATCCGGTCGATGCTGGGTATTTTACTAGTACATATACACCAATTTAATCCAATACGAATCTGTTCTTAGAAATACAGCAGTTTCATCTTTCGCACTCCCTCTCACTAGCTCATATTATGCCTGTCACCTTTCTCCCTCTAAAAAGAATTAGTTAATATACGAAAAATATAAAATTGATGAAAAGAAATTGGAAAAAGGGGAATAACTCTTATAAAGCCTTGAAAAAAAGGCGAGTAATATTTGAAAAAAAAAGGGTAAAACTTTTAAACAAGGGAAGTAACGCTTACGAGTAATTGATGAAATTATTGAATTTTATGGGGCGACAATTTTTAAATGCTGATTATCTCACCTTTGAATTAATAATGTGAATATAATATATATATATACATATATATATATATATATATATATATATATATATATATATATATATATATATATATATAACCAAAGATGAAATTGCATGTGAAAAAAAAAGAGGAATAAAATTAGCCCTGACGAACTTTGAACTTTTTGCATTTTTTTTAATGATTTAACTTTGAACTTTTAAAGTTTTTGATGATGAATTAACTTTCTTACGAACGTTAGAACGAAAAAATGGAGGAACCCTGCATAAAAAGGGTGGATCCGGGATTGTGCATAGGTTATCTTGTTGACGGATAATTGGAGGATGAAGAGAGGGGTCTGTGAAAAAAAATCTCACGGCGAAGTGTAAAAAGGCAATGAGAAGGAATTAGACTCTATTGGTTCTACGAAGCAATATAGTCTAATAGGGACGAATGTAACGTTATCCCCCATTTAGGATCGTTAGAACTACGCTGAAGTAGCCTTTTATTCCCGGGTCACACCAGATAACCCACGGATTTAAAATAGAGAAGATAAGTGTAGATATATTTTTATTCACTTTCAAAATAGATATATTTTTGATTAGTGATTGGCTGGGGATACTTCAACCCCACCCACATTGAGTCGATTCGCTCTAAAATTAGGACGATTGATTGTTGAATTAAGGGGGAACAGGTCGTATACACCCGCCGTTCTCTGGAGGGGACCCCTCCACCTACCTCATCCATCCGTCTGTCGCTTTCTTTGACGAGATTTGAGACTTTGAAAAGAACTTTCAAAATCTGAATGAGAATTGTAAAAATATTTTTGTACATAATTTTGTGAAAATTAAGCTTCTGTAGAAAGACTACAATTGTTTGTGTTTCTTCCTGCTTGCTGACTCGATATTCATTTTCAGCATAACAGATTTCATTTAACAACCTCACAGAAATCTAGAGGACACGATCCAAAAATTCAGATAGACAAGAGTCCTAAACAACCTTCTCGAGTAAGGCCTTACATTTGGTGCCCTTTGACCAGGATTTGACCTGGGGCTGCCACGGAAAAAAGGAAAAAAAACGGTGCTGGGATTGCGTTGCAATCTAACAATTGGTTGCCGTTTGACCAGGACGACCTTGTGTCATCAGGGAAGAAAAAACCGGTGTTGGGGTTGCGTTATAATCCTACATTATTGGTGGCAGAAGAAAAGACGTACTAAGAAAGAGACAGACAGAAAGATGGGGATTTTGAAAACAACGGAAGGAGAGACAAAAAAGAAAACCGATAAAGAGAGGCCCGAAGAAGAAGAAGAAGAAGAAGAAGAAGAAGAAGAAGAAGAAGAAGAAGAAGAAGAAGAAGAAGCAAAACGCCTGAAGAAAAACTTTAAATCACAAAAAGAATTCGCACGCGTGAACAGGAGATTTTGTTTTGAAATAAAAACGTGTGAACCTTTTGTAAACAAAAAGTAGAAAACGGAGAGCGAAAATGAAACGCCGGTTGAGAAAAACGGTTGAACATATTGAAAAAGAAAATGAAAACAGAGAGAGAAAATGAAACGCTGGTTGAAAAAAAAAACGGTTGAACATTTTTAATAAAAAAAGGAAAACAGAGAGAGAAAAGAGACACTTTTTTAACCTTCAAAAAGTGCGCGTGGCACAGTGACTAGAGAGAGATAGATAGAAAGAGAAGAACTACACAAAGGCAGGTAAGCTAACGTTGTTTTCTTCTTTCTCCTGTCTGTGCAATTTGGTCTAGCGAGAGAGAGTAAGAAGGATTATATTAAGATAGATAGAGAGAGAGAGAGGCCGTAAGATAGCGTGATTTTGTGGTCGCTGTGAAATTAACAAATAGTCGTGTGTGCTTCCAACCCCATGGCAGTAATATCAATTAATTAATGAAAGGAAGGTGTGATGATTGCAGGTACAATCGAAAGCTGTTTTAAAACCGGACCAATCGTTGTTACATAGACATTTTTTCTGGGATTGAGTTATATATATCTTTTTTTGCTGAATGAAAAGGCTAGAGAGAGGGAGGAGAGAAAGAAAGTGGAAAAGGGTTTTATTGCCTTTGCTTGAGGGTGTTTTGTGAGTGTCTAATTGTTTTTTTATTACTATTCTTTTGTTGTTGATATTGGGTTAAAGTCTTAATAGGAAGTTCTTATTTTAGTTGTTGCTGTTGTTGTTAGTTAAACGTTTATTTGGGCATAGAGAAATAATCAATATTGAGGGGATAGCTGGATGAATTGTGAGAATTTCGACTGAAGCAGTCAGGAGCGAATCGCTCCTGTGGAAGGGAGACGTTGACACCAATCAGAATATACGGGAGGTGGAAGCCTTGGTGGAGTTAGTTATGGGGTGTGGCCAATCAGAAAGTTTTCGCAGGGAACACCGGACTGCGGCGGAATTTTCTCTTGCTCTGTTGGGGAGATTGGAATCTGCCGAATTTAGAGGAGATCCTAGTGAATTGGATAATTGGATACATTCTATTTTTAATAAAAAACAGTTTCTGATCTTACAGACAGGGAGGTAATTTCGCTGGCATGTGAACACACGTTGCCCCCGGTTACAGGAAAATAATGCGAGGAGATGTAGTCCTAATCGAGTATATCGACCGAGGCGGGTCAAGAAGACTCCCCTACGGGGAGGAGGGGGTTCCAACAGGTATCAGAGAAAGAGGGAATGCCAGGAAGCCCCTATGCCCCCTCAGAGAAGGAGAGGAATTGCCCGTTTTACCTATAGATTGGAAGGAAGGGGGGTAGAGAATGACCCGATGCGTGAGAGACGGGGTCGTTATACCCAGGTGGCTAGTCGGTGTACGGATGAAGCGGACCGTAGGTTAGGAAGAAGAAAAGCTAAAGGTAGACCACCCCCTGTCCAACCAGACAAAAAATAGCAGGTCAGGGGGTCAGAGTGGAGATCGGCTTCGTCCTGCCTAGGAGCGGCTCGGTAAAGAGACTAACAGGGTTGCGACCTGATGACCCTTACAGACCAGGAAGACAGGCCAGCCGAGGGGCGAGGTGGCGCCTGAGATACTGGACCTGTGGTCTTCGGTCATTTGGCGGGAGGCTGCCCGAAGAGGAAATTTTGACATTGTCGGGAGCCAGGCCATATGCGGAGAGAGTGCTCCCGAAAAATGGGAGACTCCTTGATGCAGAAGCGGAGCGAAAAGCCGCTGCGTTAGGATTACTTAGGAGAAGGAAAAAGGTTAAAGCGGATGGAAGTCCGTTGTATATTTAAGGAGATGCCAGATGGTGGTAAGGGGAGTGAAAGTGGCAGTCCTGATTGATACGGCCGCCTCGGTGACACTGATTAGGTCTAGTACTTATCGGAAGATGGCCGGCAGAGGACGGTTATGTGCGGTTGCCTTGGAGTTGACACAGGCTGACCAGAGCCAACTACAACTGGAAGGACTGGCCAGGTTCCCCTATGATGTAGAAGGGATAAGGGCGCAAATATAGGCTTACGCGGAAGAGAAGGAATGGGAGCAGTTGTCACCTTTGCTCCACTGACTCTGTGGTTGGGCGGGAAAGGTATTCCTCTGAGCGGCGGAAGTTAGCTAAAGGACCTTCCGCTGGTGACCTACGAGGATACGGAAATTCCTCACCGAACAATAGTGTCCAAACCAGGAGAGTTCAAAGGACGAAGAAGGGGGAGTCCTGATGGATACCCGGTGACCTCTCTAGAAGAAGAGTGAGACGGGAATGTTGAAGTGACGATTAGTGATGCTCTAGTGGGCCTTGGAGCTTCCCGGTGCTGTTAACAAATAATTCCTGTAAGACAGTACGAGTTAAATGCGGAACCCAGGTGGGGACAGCCTGCCCTGTTAAGAACATTCAAAGGATGGGGACCTGGGATAGAGAGGAGACAAGTAATTGGCGTGAATCACCCAGAATAAAGACAGAGGATGTGATAGCCCCAAAGGGAAGTAATAAGACTGCTAGAGCGCAATCAAGAATTGGGATGCACAGACGATGAAGATTGATACAGGAGATCACCCACCTACCGAACCCCGATTCATAAAAGAAAAATTGTAGAGGAAGCGGTGTCTGAAATGTTGGAGGCGGGAATAATTGAACACTCCACCTCGCCGTGGAGTTTCCCCGTGGTGATCGTGGAGAAGAAAGACGGGGGAACACAGATTTTGTGTGGATTTCCGGAAGCTGAATGCCATTGCCAAACCCTTAGCGGTGCCTTTGCCCCTAATAGATGACATACTGGCTTGGTTGGGTAAAGCGAGGTGCTTTACCACCCTGGACTTGAGATCAGGTTACTCGCAGGTAGCCCTCGATGGGGGATATCAAGAGAAAGCGGCGTTTGCATGTTATGCAGTACTGTTTAATTTAAGAGTTATGCCTTTTGGCCTCTGTAATGAACCAGGGGTCTTCTCAAAATTGATGTCGATAGGTTTACGGGGCTTGGAGGGGTTTTCGGTGGCATACTTGGACGATATTTTAATCTTCTCACGAACGCCTTAGGATATTGTTGCACATTTGACAACGGTATTTGAGAGGTTGCGCCAACCCCAACTTAAAATAAAGTTACCCAAATGTCAGTTGCTTAAGAAGGAGACCAAGTATTTGGGGTGTGTGATCGATGAGGCTGGAATAAGACCAGACATAGACAAGGTGGACTTACCAGATCTTTGCCTGAGCCGAAAACCGCGCGCCAAGTGCGAGGGTTCATTGGAATGATCGGCTATTATCGCCGATTTATACCTGCATTTAGCCGACTGGCCGCCCCCATAATAGCATTAACAAAAAGGCACGCCCGTTATAAGTGGGCCCCAGAATTTCAGAGGGCTTTTGACGCCCTGAAGGAGCAGTTGACTGCTATACTGTTGTTGGCGTATCCGGATCTAAGTAAGCCGATTGTTCTCTATACAGACGCGAGTGATATGTGTATAGGCGCGGTGCTGACCCAACCATGTTCTGAGAAGGAAGGCCCCGAGCCTGGCATACCAGAGGAAATTCCGATATATTTCCTGTCACATAAGTTATGCGAAACCCAACAGAAGTGACCAGTGATTGAGAAAGAATCGTTCGCGATTGTATATGCAGTACAAAAGCTAAATTATTATTTTAGTGGACCTGAATTTGTGGTAAAAACTGACCACAAACCGTGTGAAATATTTATTTGAGGCAGATTGGACGAACAAGAAGATCCAACAGTGGGCACTGAAGCTGTCCGGCTATACGTGTCGAATTGAATACCTGTAAGGTAAAAAGAATACCTGTGCAGACCTCCTGTCCCGAATTCCAGAGCAGCTGGAATCCGATGCCATCCGATTAGAACCGGAAGTGGATGATAGCGCTTTTCAGGTGGGAGTGATGAATTCCCACACCATAAAGGAAAAACCGGACTGGAGTGAGACAGATGCAGCTGAAGCTGAGCCTATAGTCGACCCATATTGGGTCGAATTAATTGAAGCCGGTCAAGAAGATAAGGAATTTGCAGGATTGAGAGCTCGAGTGAAGGAGGGTTGAACCCCAAAATACAACCTCCACCATGATAGGCTGTATTATATCGCTGGTCGAGACGGAGAAATGGGATTAAAGATGGTGGTACAAGCCCGCCTACGCGGAGAAGTCCTGGACAAAGCCCATGAGAAGGCGTGACCATTTAGGAACCAAGAAAACGTATCAGTTGATATTTAGAAATTTTTATTGGCCGGGACTCGTCAAAGATGTAGAATGGGTAAATAGATGCGTAACATGTGAGACTCACAGTAGATACAACCCGCATGCTCCACTGGCGGAGACAGATGGTCCGCAGTATCCCTTCCAGAAAGTGAGTCTGGACATTTCCGGACCCTACCACTTGACAGAGCGTGGTAATCAATATATCGTGAGCATAGTGGATTGGCTTACTAACTGGCCAGAGGCGTATGCCCTGCCAGATAAGACAGCCCAGTAAGTGGCCGGTGTAATTCTAGGTGAAATTTATCCGAGGTATGGGTCCCCAGAACAATTAGTTACCGACAATGGCACAGAGAATGTGAATAGAAGTATGAAGGAGGTACTCGACGAGCTTGTTGTTCAGCATATGTTGACCTCCCCTTATCACCCCCAGAGTAACTCCAAGTTCGAGGGCTTACACAAGACGCTGGTGGATATCCTGGGTAAGCTTGTGACCGATAATCCGGCGAAATGGGATCGGTTCCTCACACAAGCGTTAGCAGCAGTGAGGTTCACGATGAATGAAACATCGGAATTCTCACCGTTTGAATTAGTGTTTGAAAGGGATGTCGTGCTCTCGATTGATAATCTTTTAAGGACACGTAGGAAGTATTTGGGAGAGGAGCATCACAAAATATTGTTGGAACAGCAACATCAGAAATTTGTCCAGGCAAGGAACCGTATTAAGCGAGCACAGAAGAAGCGGAACGCTCGAGTGAACAAGGATCGAAGGGAAGTGGAATTCAAGGTAGGAGACCCTGTGTATTATAAGGTACAAACTGTGTATTATAAGGTACAAACTGTGTATTATAAGGTACAAACTCGAGAAGGGAAGTTGGATACGCGTTGGACTCCTTATTATCAAATAGTGGAGCAGACTGGCCCTCTTGCAGTTATAATCTGGGGCCAGGTTGCTGGGAAAATAAAAAAGGTACACGCCAATGATCTGAAGTTGGCGGAATTGGAATATGATGTCAAACTCGTTCCGCAGACATCGGGTAGATGCCCACGTAAGGCCACCTTGATTGCACCCCAGGAATTGCAAACCTCCGATGAGGATGGAGGGGGCGTTCAACTCGACGTAGATGTTATGAGAACGCTGAGAAATCGGGTTAATAAAACGGCGTTCCCAGACCCCCGGGATTTCAAGAGGCCGGAAATCGGCACGAATCTGGACGGATTTCCGGGCTAAGGACTACGGAGGGCGTTGGCGTTGGAAACGACCCTGGAGAGGGGTCGAATGCGGGCAATGAAATTATGTCGGAGTGTTCGAGTGGAACCTGGGAGGAAGAAGACCAAATACCCCTATCCGTATTGAAGGAACGGTTTACACTGAGAGCAGGAGGGACCCAGGAACCCTCTCTGAAATACATATTACGGGGAGCGACGGCCAGAAGGGGAGATAACTATTGATATTCTATTTTGAAATTGAGTCAAATCAACTTCGTTTTTGTTTTGGAATGGGGAGCAGTCCTCCTAGTGGGAAATTTCCATATCAAGTTTATATGAGTTGATCTGGTAAAACGAAAAGGAAAGTGGGGTGGTGGGTTAATAATTGTACCAAGATTGGGGAAATTGAAAGTAATTCCTTGACAGAGTTTGTAGAGAGATTAATTTAAGAATTGAATTATGTTTTCTTGAAAATTTTACTAATTATTATTTTCCTTCTCTCTTTCTTTTTCTCTTCTCTTCCACCTCAAGCGGAAAGATGTATTTTTTTCATATGAAATGGATGGTTTCAATTATTAAACTAAGCAAATGTTAGTTAAGTTCAGTTGAGAATAATTAGAAGCAGTCATTTCGGCGATTGAACTGACTTGAGGGTAAATTTAAATTTTACCTCACAAAGGAAGGATTTCTTAAATTGCGAAATAAGGGTAAAATAGGCGGCAAGACTGAATGAAAATAATTGGAAATAATTATTAACGTCACTGAGTGAAGTGTGGTACACTCAATTGTGCGCGAAAAGTGATTTATAATTTTTTAGATGGATTTTTCCCTCGCGAGTAACGCAGGTGCGTGATGTTCGCACCCGGATATATTAATTTAAAAAAAAAGGCATAGTAAATAGGGGCTGATGACGGGGAGGGGCATGTGGCGTTATAATGATCGTCGAGTGGCGCTCGGTTTTGGATCCGGCCGAGAGTGACTTGATACCGATGGCAGTCTCCGCCCTGCATAGGCCCTGTAGTAATTCATACGTGCTGCGCACGGGAATGGGAGGGAGAAACAGGTGTACTATGAAGATAAGTTGCTGCTAATGGTTGTATGGTGCATGGATGGAGGAAGGAGCGAAGCGATGAGCATCTCGAGGCTGATTGAACGGATGGCGGAAGAGATCCTGGTTAGAGAATGCCTGTTTCTGGAAGAATACGGCTGCTGGTGTTGACGAAAACGAAATGCAACCTGAAAGCCTCTCTGATGCTGAGATGCAGGGGAACTGAAGACGACTTGAAGATCTTTTTTTCTTTTCTTTTCTTTTCTCTCTGTTTTATCTAAGATTCCTGCAGGGAGCTGAGCTGAGAACCGTCGAAAGAAAATTCCATCGATGCCTTGAATGACCATCTATTGAGGTGAGAAGACCCAGTGAAAGAAAATCTTACAAGATGCTTACGAAAGAAGACTTGAACTGTAAAATAAAAGGTGAAGGTTCAATTACAAGTGCTTAAGATGAGAAGAATTCCCCTAGCTCAATAAAAAGCGGGTCCTTTGAGAACCCTGATTAGGGCTGCATACCCTGTATTACGAGAATATGCTGTTGGTAGCAGCGAAGTGAAAGGAAAGAAAAACCTTGAAAAATCAGGACTCTTGTAAATTGTGACTGTGACTCTGAGGAAAACAAATTGGATTATGATAAAATTCATGAAAAAATTGGAAAAAAGGGAATAACTCTCATAAAACCTTGAAAAAATGTCGAGTAATGTTATTTGCAAAAAAAGGGGGACAAAACTTTTAACAAGGGAAGTAACTCTTACGAGTAATTGAGGAACTTAATGCATTTTATGGAGTGACATTTTTAAATGATGATTATCTTATCTTTGATTCATTAATGTGAATGGAAAAAAAAGAATATATAACCAAAGAAAAAGAAATTGCGTGTGAAAAAAAAGGAATTCATATTAGCCCAGGCGAACTTTGAACTTTTTACATTTTTGATGATTTTACGAACTTTTTGGAGGTAACTTTCCGATGAACTTTTTAATGAAAAAGGGAGAGAACCCTGCATAAAAGGGTGGATATATAATTGTGTATATGTTATCTTCTTGAAGGATAATTTGAGGATGGAGAGAGGGGTTTGAGAAAAAATCTGACGGCTTACTGAAAAAAAGGATGAAGTGGTGTGTTAAGGAATTAGACTCCATTGGGTATACAAAGCAATATAGTCTAATGGGGGCGAATATAACGTAATTCCTCATTGAGGAGCGTTAGAACTACGCTGAGGTACCTTTTTATTCCCGGGTGACGCCAGATAACAACAGGATGTAAGATAGAGAAGATAAATATATATTTTTTATTTCATGTCAAAATAGATATTGTTTAAAAAACAGAGAAATATATTTTTACCGCTAAAAGTTGACAACACCGAATTTCGCTTAGAACCTTGTCTGGCCTTAAATTAACCCAGCGTCTGATGTCAGAATTGACACCTGACCTTAGACATTGGGAGAATGAGTAATTTAGATTTCAGTATGGGAATTGTATCCAACCAAAATCCTAAAAGCTTTCGATTTCGTGCCGAAATCTTATTGGCTGGGAGGATTTCCACCCCATCCAAATACCTTACTCTATATATATATATATACGACTGTCATGCGAAAATTAGATAGAGTTGAGTCGCAGAGTAGAGTTGGGAGTTGAAGCAGATTGCTTGTTGAATCCGAGAAGAGACGTGACCCCTCGCCACATCATCCATCCCTCTGTCACTGTCTGTGAAGAGAGTTGAGACGTTGAAAAGAACTTACAAAATCTGAATGAGAATTATAAAAACATTTTTGCACATGATTTTGTGAAAACTAAGCTTCTGTATCTACAGACTACAATTGTTTGTCTTTCTGTGTCTTTCCTGCCGCTTAAATATTCGCTTACAGCATACCAGATCTAACCACCTCAGAGAAGACTAGACGACATGAGACAAGAATTCTAATAGACAACAGTCCTTAACAACCTCCTCGAGGATGCGTTACATACGAAAATATATATAATACGCATCTTTTTTTTACTGGGTCTTTTGGCTAAGATCAAAGTGTAGTATCTGTTCTTAGAAATAGAGCGGTTTCGTCTTTCGCCCCCTCCCACTAACTCATATTATACCTCAACCTTCCCCCTCTAAGCAGAATTAGGTCATAGTGTAACGTTTTTTGTTTCGTTGTGCGTCGGCCGTCTACTGCTAAATATTTTAATAATTTTTTTTATTTACTTATCATTTTTTCATTTTTGCTTATGAAATGTTTAGCGAAATAAATGTAATACCGATTATACAACTAATTTTAGCTAATTCAAACGGCCTCGTCCGCCCCCCCCCCCTCGCCAGTTTTTCAGAGGTAGGAGTTCATGTGTTAATAATACAAAAAAGAAAATGGCTGTTTATTTTTTAGCGTAAATATAACGATCTGTCCTGAATATGTTTAAGCTAAATTTTTTTGCCCGTTATCATTTTTTCTGGACATTTTTCGTTATACTCTCCTATAGTTACTATTTTTAACCCGTTAATCACGTTGAAATCATTTAAATAACGTGTAAGATTATATAATAATTTGTCCGATTCTAACAATCTCTTAATACAAACATCGCCATTACAGCTTGCTGACGTCAAAATCATGTGACATGATTCAGCGGTTTTTGAATACAGAGTGACTAAAAAAACGGGGCCCGTGTACACTTTATGTGATAGAGTTGTGGCGCGTTTTTTTTTAAGGGGGCACTTATGAATCGATTTAAAAATTACGTAATGTTTAACATTAAAATGTCACTTTTTGGGGCCCCTGCTGCAGAAAATCGGTTAGCTGACCCACTTCTAGTTGCCCTTTTAGGTCACAATTTCGATATTTCTCGTCCGAAGGGTGGAGATTTAATATGATACCAAGTTTCTTAATTTTTGTGCAGTTTGTCGAAAGTTTTTTGCAGTCACACAAACATACACACATGCAGACATACATAATACATTTTCGCTTTTATATAAATATATAGAGATTTAAACAAGTATATATTATATACAAGCACACATATACACACAACCTATTTATTTATATAAATAAATTGCTATACTTATATTTCCTGTTACATATATATATATATAAATATATCAATAAATATATATATATATATATATATAAATATATATATATATATGTGTATGTATATAATCTATCTAACCTCATATATATATGAGGTTACATTGATTATATATATATAAAAGTATATATATATATATATATATATATATATATATATGTATATGAGGTTAGATAGATTAAAAGAGCGCTTGGAATTTCCTGATGTTTATAGTGTGTGTATGTTTTTTTAATTCGTTTGATTATATGTATGTATTCTTTTAATTCTTATATATTATATATGTACGTATGTATGCAAGTATTCGTATATGTATGTAAGTGTGTACGTGTGTATGTGTATATTACTTAATTTAACGCATTTCTTTATTCTTCGTACTCCATTGGCGATTTGTGTGTATTTTTTAAACTTTTGTTTCACTCATTATATATATATATATATATATATATATATATATATATATATATATATATATATATATATATAACTTTTTTAAAATTTTTCGGTTTGTTCGCTCTTTTATATTTTCATTTTTTTCTGTCCCTTTGTCTTTCAGACGCACAAGCACACCCATATGTGTGTATATGGGTGTGTATATATATATATATATATATATATATATATATATATATATATATATATATATATATATATATATATATGAGTATATACATGTGTCTGTGTGTGTGTGTGTGTGTTTGTGCATTTTCATTTTTTTTTTAGATTTCAGGGTGTCTTTTGCGCCCTGGTAAATATTCTTATTATCCTTCATATAGAAATTGCAAATCGAATGGACTCCACTCACGCGATTGTTATAGATTGGCGACGTAGAATGAAATGAAAAATAAAAAAAGAAAAATATTACATCAATTGAAATAAAACATATAAAAAAGATGGACGAATGACGTTGGAAATAAAAAATAAAAATAAACAAATGTCCACAAAGTATAAGGGAGATAATAAATACACGGACAAGAATGAAATCAGTGAAAAGGACTGAAACGTTTAGGGCAAAAAAAAAAAAAAATTCTATATAGATAGATACATACATACATACGCAAATATATTTATGTACGCATATGTATATACACCCACAAACACACACATATATACATATATGTATGTATATATATTTTTATATATATTTATATATGTATAAACAAAAGAACACGTATAAAAATGCATATATATAAAACATATACGTATATATATATATATATATATATATATATATATATATATATATATATACATGTATATATAAAGGAATAATGCAAAATAAATCGAATATAATATGTAAAACAATATGAAAATAAAGTAATATTTTTTCTTATGAATCTTTCTTACAATTCCTGCGTCCGAATCTTCGAAAAGTTATTGATTTTTGTCTTCGGTCCCCTACGTCGTTGACATGTAAAAATTTCACACACACACGCACGCACACACAAATATATGAGTCTATATATAGGTTCACACACGCATGTATAAACATTTATTGTTCATTATATTTTACATGAATATATGTTCGACAGTATGCTAAAAGGTATGTATTAAAATTCCTTCAATCAATGGTGTTTCAAAGAAATGTTTTCTTCATTATCATAAAAAAACTATTTATAAATTAGTATAATAGTATTATTATGCAATAAAAGTGTAGTTACCTTGTTGCTAACTACTACCTGCATATGGATGTTCTGTGTTCTTGCACCATAACTGAGATTCCTATTACCCACCTCCAAATAAACACATAAGATAATTAAATACTCAAATTCCCATCAATTGCTATCGACCCAACTCTGCATCCTACATTATCTATATACCTCACCTAGTAACAAAAAAAAACATTGATTGAGATTGTCGGACTGACTTCCTCATCTTGGTTGTTATTGTCACAACGTTTCGGCTGTTTTGCCCTCCGGCCTTCATCAGGTGTTCTGTATCGAACTGGGGAACCGTTTGTTAGGAGTGTCGAACCCAACCCTTTATTATTATTACGGGGCTACCGTGTTCGGACACCAGCTAGGCTCTGGGACATAGTTGCTGATTTTCTGTTTTGAATCTTACTTTTCACTGCCTTCGTTCAGGATTGAACTCAGCACCTTTTGGTGACTGTAAACTTTTGATACAACGTCTAGGACCACTCGGCCATATGTTACTAGGACAATTCTTAGTTGTTTTTTTTTTTGTTAATGTTAAACCTATGTTGTTATTAAAGGTTTTCTCTCTCTATCAGAGGTGTCCAAATTGCATTCAGCTCTATGCTTGGTTTGCTCAGTAGGTTGTTATGTCCGAGCATGTGAGCTGTTTCTTTAAGTTTTTTCACTTTCCAGTGGATCTCTCTGTTTATTATTTTTACTTCATCCCGTAGGGGGTGATGCCCCCCCCTCTCCATCCAGACATGGTTGGCTATACCCGATTTTTCCGTCTCCACTTTAGTTACCGCTTTTCGGTGTTCTTCCACCTTACTTTAAGGGGGCGGCATATTTCACCCTTCTAAACCTTTCTGCAACTGCATGGGATTTAGTATATGCAGTTTTTTGTCATGCGGGGTCACTCGTACCAGGTGTCGTCTGAGGGTTGACTCGCTCTTGAATACCGTCCTGATGTTGTAGGGGGCACATATTCTCTGAATCTTTTCAGAGATGCCTCGTATGTATGGTAGGCAGACGTTGGAGGTTTTTGGGTTTCATTCTCCTCTCTTATACTATTAACACGTCTGGTGGATAGTATGCTATGGGGGTAGTTGTTACGACGGAGGGTATTCTTCAACCTGACCATTTCTTGGTGGTATGTAAGGTGTCGCTACTTATTGTCTTTGCTCGATGTTGTAAGCAGCGTGCGATTCCATGTTTGATACTGTATAGGTGATGGGAGTTGAAGTTTAGGCATTGTCCCGTGAAGGTAGGCTTGTGATATACGTATGTCTTAAACCCATGCTCTTTGCGTGATATGAGTATATCAAGGAAGGCCAGTTGGTTATCTTTTTTCTTTCTTCATTGTGAACTGTATCGATGGTCTTATTGAGTTCACATATTCTAGGAGAAACTGGATGTCTTCCTGATGGGGCCAGAGTATGAAGGTGTCATCAACGTATCTTAGTCACATGGTGGGCTTTAAGTGAACTAAAAATACAGTTTTCAAATGCAAGCAATTTTGCTCTTTGACATAAATCTAATGTTCAAACTGCAAAATGCTTTTCTCAATATACATTTTTGTTACTACTTTAACAACATTACTGAAATAATGTATTATATAAAAAAGAAATATGTGTCTGTATGTATATGTGTGCGTTTGTATCTGCCAAAAAACTTTTAACAGACGCATCGGACCGTGGTATCGTTAGACAGGTCAATCTATCGGACGCAGAATATGAAAAACTCTTTGCTGGTTAAAAAGGAATATTTTTACAAGGGATCACTTTAGCGTCCACAATTTTACAAATCATTCGCCTAGCAATCTCAATGTATTTATATATTTTTTCCACCCGTCGAGGCGTCATAAGTCCTGGTGACCGTGACAGCTATCACGTTAGCTTTTTCCCCTCCTTTTCCTTTTTCTGCGTTACAGGTTTGAGCCTAGCTACTGCGGCTATTTTTTTTTTTTTTTGCTGTTGCGGTCGCAGGGATCCTTGAAACTATTTTGATTAATATATTGGTTATGGAGGAGTGCTCAATATCCTTAGTATACCAACTCTTTCTATCTGGGCAACGCCGGCTCGACATGCTAAAATAAATATGACGTATAGGTAATCCACATAATATAAGAAAAAAAATTAAACCATACAAATCACATAACACAACATTCTAAACAATCTAAGTACAGAAACAATAACAAGGTGTTTTCTTTTTATAATGTTGTAGGCGAATTACACTTCTGAACCATTACCTGTACAGAGTTCTATTTTTAATCGTAAATTACTAGCACTAAAACCTACAAAATAAGAGAACTGGTCCGTGAACAATATAGGACTAATAACGTCTATTTACAATCTGAGGAATCAAATGGTAAAATATAGAAAAAGACACTTACTTTACTCAATGAAAACTCAAAAAATATTTGACCGAAATACATAGCAGATGATTTGAAAACAAAACGCGAAACATAGTGGCTATTGTCTAGCTTGACTCATGTTTCAAGCATATTGAAGTAACAACGATTATCGCTAAATATATATATATATATATATATATATATATATATATATATATATATATATTAGATAATATGTAGTACTACTCCTAATATATCTTTTTATTCTGAAATTTATTATTATAGCCTTACAACAACACACATATACCTACCTCATATCGTGTTCCATTAACGCACTTTCGGACCCTCCCTTGCCTCACTAAATTAAAACAATGGGGTATGACAATGGTGTTCAACCCTGCTTAGAATACATCCTTTCGTCTTAAATCATCATCATAATATTTCTTCCTGAAATTGTAAACCGCGTCAAACTGTTGTTGTCGTATCGGTTGCATCTGTCATAAATAATAGGCATCTCTTTTTTTATTTTTTTATTCAATTTTCACCCCAAACAAGGCACAGTGCCACTTTGAAGTAGGGCGCTACAATTAGGGACTTAATTAGCGGGGTCATTATGAAGGAACATGAGTAGAAAGATGTTTGTTTACATTACACTTGAACTTCTGCATATCATTGCAGTTGGGAAAGCAGAATCCCGGAAGGGAGTTCCAAAGAGCTGCAGTTCTGGGGAAGAAACTATTGGAGTAAAAGGCTTTCTTGCATCTAGGGATCTCTACTGTAAAGGGATGAGACTTAGTAGCTTGTCGGGTTTGTCGGGGGTAGTTACGTCGGGGAGGTACAAGTGTTTGCAGTTCGTCAGAGCATTCACCATTAAAGTATTTGTAGAACAGGCAGAGGGATGCACATCTCGTCGATGGGACAGAGGTTGAAGCCTAGATGACAGTTCAAGACCTATCAGGTTGGCGACTCTCTTTTGAACCCTGTCCAGGAGCGAGAGACAAGCAGCAGATGCACCAGCCCAGATGTGACAACAGTACTCCATACATGGGTGAATGATTGCCTTATAGAGGTATAGGATACTGTCAGGCGTAAGTAGTTTTCTAGCACGGTAGAGGGAGCTAACCTTCCTTGCAGCAGCCTTGGCAATGCTCTCAATCTATCTATTCCAGTTCATATTCCCTGTAAACGTTAGGCCGAGGAGTTTAAAAGACGTACTTTCAGGCAATGTGTGCTTGGCCATTGCTATTGGTGGTAGAGAAGGTTTATTGTAGTTATTGAAGGAAACAAGCTTAGTTTATGCAGCATTGAATGTGACCAACCATTTTTGTCCCCATTCCACTACGGATTGGAGGTCATCCTCTAGAGTTTCTGCCATTTCCTTCGATATGTGTTCATGAGTTTTCCCCTCATATCTGTTATAAAGAGTGGTGTCATCGGCAAACATACCCATCTCCGAAACAATTTTATCAGGGAGCTCATTTATGAATATCAGGAATAATAGAGGTCCAAGGATACACCCCTGAGGTACTCCCGCATTTATGTCATATTGTTAGGATGTACGACCGTCGATGACAACTTTGATTTTTCTATTACTTAAGAAGGATTTAATTACATTATGAATTCTTCCAGTGATTCCATATGATCTAATTTTCCTCAGAAGAACATCGTGCCATGCCCTGCAAAAATCCTTAGATATATCAAGGACCACCGCTCTACCCTCCACTGTTTTATCCAATGAACGGTATATACGTTCAGAAACTACAGTTAAGATATCTGCTGTTGAACGGGCTTGCCTGAATCCATATTGTTAGTCAGTCAGGAGTTACATACTGATAAAATAGAATTACCATCCATTCACACTATACCTCCTCCTAAGCCTTAAAGCATTTACTACATACATCTAAGACTATAATAACCACTCTATACATATTTTTACATTGCACTCTAAATAATACGCTACTCCTTTGTCTAAAATTCGATAAACTCCGTCCAAGATAATTTATAATTATATATTATATTATACTATTTCGTTCCTGATGAATCATTCGCTAGACGTCGCATCCCCATCATGTTACCTAGCATCTTATCTACACTTCTGATGAAAAGCATTAGGCTTCGAAATGCCTTGGAAAAAAGTGTCCTCACCCCCAACTAAATGTTTGTATACTATTATTGAAATAAATGAAACAATCTATATTTGTCAATCTATAGTTTTTGTGACTTCATTTTTATTCCTATTGTTCTCATATATATATATATATATATATATATATATATATATATATATATGTAAATATATGAGATGTGTGTATGTGTGTATGTATACATATTTATGTATGTATACAGATATATATATATATATGCATACATATATATATATGTATGTGTGTATACATATATGTATACATATATATGTATACATGTATATATATATATGTATACACATATATATATAAACATATATATATATATATATATATATATATATATAAGACAGTTATAAATGATGATTAACTCTAACGTAAGCACTTAGATAAGTATAGCCGTTACCTATAGCTTGGGTCGTCACAGACACACACAATGTTAATGGTTAGAAAAAAAGCTGACATAAATGAATTTCTCAACGATGGTTTCGTTGCTGAAGCTATAGTTCTTGACATATTTATAAATTTTAGTATGTTTTACATAATAGTCAACATCACAGATTTTCAAGATACTAAATAATTAGGAATGTCCTGTCAAGCATAATTTTCCTCTGATACATTTGCGTAGGTAGTTGATGAATAGTAGAAGTCATAACTACACATTATTAACACTGGTCATTGGCAACGATTTAGGCTGGGGTAAAGGCTGTTTCTGTACTTAATCAACGATATCCAACCTCATATTATTAGATCATATATGCAGAAAATACGACGATCTATATAAAAAGTCAAAGGCCGCCAAAGACGAGAAGTGTGTAATTCTTTCTTCTACGACCAGATGTGAGCAATGAAATGTGCTAAAAAATGTCTAGTCACTTTAATGCATCCAACAAAGAATTTCTATACTTTCGCCACTGGCGTTTATATCATGACTTTTCCCCGGTTTAAATGAGAAAGATTGGCCTGAAATGGAATAGCTTTATCAGACATACTGCCAATATCACTTGAAAACGTTATAATCGCTCTACTGCTCAAAGAAGTATCTCACGCCATCTTCTAAAAATCTAATACATTCCAAAGTAGAGTACTACGGTTAAGCACCCAAGGATAGATTTCTTCCTGGAAATGTTTACAAAAGCCTCTTCCACATCTGATGGGACAGAACATTTTCACCTCCTTTTTTCTTCTTTCTAAGTCAGAATTTATTTTAGCAAAGGGTAGAGCCTTATTTTAAAGGATCGGATAGATTGATTGATAATAATTTTGGGTATCAAAGGTTATAAAGTTAAGGAGGTGTTTATTTTTAAGGGAGACAAACCAATTAATTACGGAATATGAATTTAGCCGAAGAGGGAAACTTACTTCTGCTTTAATAGAAGGGATGATTCTATCTAAAATGCTTTTGCTTACAGCAGCTAATTCAGAGTTAGATGGGCAGATCAATCTGATAGAGGGATTGCCATAGAAATTAGGTTCAATATTCTTGAGGGTGAACCAAGGGGTACCCGGAGACATTATTTCAGTGAAGTTATGAATATTCATAGAAGTCAGAAAATGTTTAGCTTCAGAATTAATGGAATCTTAAATCTTACGAGGAACTATTTCATAAGATTTATTAAGTTCTTTATATAAAAGTTTTTATATGTAGGATAGTCAAGTTTATAATAATTTTAGTCTCATCAGGAGGGACGATTATATGTTTATTCCTTTTAACCTTCTCGGCAAAAGTATTCATTTTTCTAGTAACAGGATTATAATGGTGTTTTTGTTTCTTCAATTTTTGTTGACTAAATTAAACATGGAATTCTCAAACTCCTCAAGGTAAGGGTTGTATTTGGGCTGGGCAGTGGTTTTTAATCCGTAAAATTTGGCAGTACTTCTTTTGATTTTCTTTTGTTATCTATGAGAGTTGATAGGGAGTTCATCTGTTAAGATTTCTGGGTGAAGTTGGTCTTCAGAGGAAATAGACGGTTTATGTTTATTGTTAATGCTTAAGTCATCGTGATAAGCCTTCCATCTTATATCTTTTTAGGAAAGTGTTCAAAGGTAGAACCAAATTGTAGATATATTCTTGTTGGGTAGGAATTGTTTTTCCTTTCAAATAAAAAAGCTTAACCAAGCAGGAGCTTATAAAAAAACTTCCAATTAAATTTACCAAAATGGTCAAAGCTCGTAAAACTAAAGTATATTATAAATATTAAAGAATTAATATTTATAAAGTAATCTCACACAGATGTAAAAGCTCGATAAAACGAAACAGGAGTTAGAGCTTATAATTAGCGCGAATAGTTAATAAAAAATGTTAAAAACCAATTTGAAAAAGAGGTAACCCCATATTTAATTTGAAAAGGAAACACTTAATAAGTTTAGTTCTTAACCCGCGGAGTTTCGAAAAATACTTTCCTTCTCATCAGAGAGTAGGAATTAGCAAAACTCAGGATCAGATTTTGCATGCAAATGTATTTTATGAAACTGCAATTAAGTCATAATAAGTGATAACAAAAAGTGAAGCAGATGGAATAGGGTTAAGAAAAAAGGTGATTTCACGTGAATGGATAGTCTGGTGAAAGCTAAAGTATCCAATGACGGTAAAATCCAAAGATGTAAATCCAAGAAAGTTAGTTAAATGTTCATTCGCACAAGTAAAATCCAAGGAAATCGCTTAATTGGGAGATGGTCCAAAATAATCCAAAAGGCCGAAATCCATGGAATAATTAATAAATAGGGACAAGAAAAAATGGGAAAGAATTCCACTAATATTATTAAAAGAAAAATAAGATACGCGTTAAACTCGGCTGCCGAGAAAAAGTGTAATTAAGAAAAGGAAGTGAAGAAGAAGAGGGGGAAAAAGGTTGAATGGTGGTTGAATTAAATATAAAATAGAAAAGCAAATGACCAAATGACCCAGACAAGATGACCTTAAACCGCACCAAAAATATAGGGCAAAAAAGAGGTCAACTGAAATGTACAGATTATTACTTCAGAAAATATCAGCAAGAGTTATTAAAAGACACTAAATGAAAAAAAAAATTCTTTACTTTTTACACACACACACACACACACACACACATATATATATATATATATATATATATATATATATATATATATATTCGTTTTCCTTTTGTGTGTATTGATATTCATATTAAAACCCTCCTTTCTATTTATCAAACAGAAAATACAATTTTCTTATATATGGGTTGTAGGAATGCATTCACTAGCAAAAGATCTAGCTAATTTGCGTATTCTTTTAAACATTAATTTTAATTAATTCTCTATTAGATTTTCGGATTTTTTATGGGATGATCATCTAGAGTTAACTATTACGTGTAGTTATACCCATGCAGATATTCTACAGGATTTATACTTGCTAATATTTGCGTAAAATCTTAAAAGTAAACCAAAAATTGTTTCCATATATATTTATGTATACGTCTATATTTTTGTTTAATCTAGTAGTCTATATATGTCTGTCTATACATCTATAAAAATGAATGTGTCGGTGTGCCTGTGTGTCTGTCTGTCTGTATGTATTTGTGTATGTCTGTGTACATTTTTCTTCGCAATAACTGTCAATTTCCAGTCTACAGACTCGAAATTTGCTAGACAGGGTACTGAGATTTGACAAAATCTAGCTGATCGGTTTTCGGCCAGAATGTGGTTGTTAAGGGGTCAAAGTTCAAGAATTTGACCTTTGAGAACTCTACCAAATTCCTCTGAAAATTTCGGGTTTAAACGCTTGAAATTTAAGATATAGGTTGCTTGGACATGGATCTTACTTAATAACTCGATTTGAGCCGAAAACAATAAATTTTAAGGGATCATAATAGGGGGCAAATTTAAAAAAATGGCCGTTTTTTTTTGTTTTTTTTCTCAACATACACCTCCAAACACCCAAGCAACGCCGGGCACTCATGCTTGTATATCTATATATATATAAAAGTGAACGTGTCTCTGTGTCTGTCTACTTGTGTATGTGTGTATACATTTCCCTACGAAATAACTCTGTCCATTTTTAGTCTACAGACTCGAAATTTGATATACAGTGTACTGAGATTTGGCAAAATCTAGGTGATCGGTTTTCGGCCAGAAATTTCGC
Organism: Euprymna scolopes; assembly: GCF_053919585.1. Classification (NCBI taxonomy): domain Eukaryota; kingdom Metazoa; phylum Mollusca; class Cephalopoda; order Sepiida; family Sepiolidae; genus Euprymna; species Euprymna scolopes. The sequence goes on along the minus strand of NC_136513.1, from coordinate 29,602,567 downwards.
TATTAAGGGGTTTAAGTTCAACAATTTGATTTTTGAGAACTGTACCAAACTCCTCCGACAATTTGGGGTTTAAACACTTGAAATTTTAGATATAGGGTCCTTGGACATGGATCTAACTTAATAACATTTTTTGAGCCCAAAACAAATAAATGTTAAGGGATAATACTAGGGGTCAAATTAAAAAAAAATTGAACGCTTTTCTGTTTTGTTTTGTTTGTTTGTTTGTTTGTTTTTTTTTTTTTTGCTCGGCATACACATCCAAACACTCGGCAACGCCGGGCACCTATGCTAGTATATATATATATATATATATATATATATATATATATATATATATATATATATATATATATATATATATATAAATTCAATAAAGTGTTCGATCGTGTATGTGAGAGCCCACGATACAATATTTATTACGATACTATATATACATATTTCAAGATCGTACCATTAGTTTCATTACGTCGAATCAACCATAAGAGGAAGGAAAGATTACGACCCAACCTCCAAGACTTGCCCACTTTGCACCACCGAAAGTTTAGGACTCTTCAGGCTATCAATAACCCATACATAGTATATATGAACATTAAAAATGAGATCGTCAGACAAGGTCCTCACAAGAGGAAATTCTTTTTTTCCAAATGGACTAACAACAGAATAACAAAACACACCCTAATTAACACAAATACTCCTAATTAACACAACTCCGCCTAAATACCGCATTCACCTCTCATTCTAAACTCCAAACCAACCCTCTTCTAAATCATATCTCAGCCTTCTTCGCTATCTAACCTCCTTACCTTAACCATATTAGCCCCCCACCCCGATAATAAGGATAACCCTTTACGGAGCTGTTACGTCCTCCCCCCCCAGTCCTCGCAACCTTTCCATTTCTCTTACGAGACTACGTAATGTTATCCACTTTCTTAACATTATTTTCAGTACCATTTAACCTTGACGTCGACCCATTCCTTCTCCCACCCACTAGTTTATTTATACGTACATTTATTGTTAATAATGTTCTCATAACTATTGTTATTATATTAATATTAATGATAATAATAATATAATATTTACTTGATTTTTATTTTTTACTTCATTTCATTTTACCTTAAAATTTTTATTTCTTTTTTTAAATTTATTATTTTATCATCAATGTCGTCAATATTATCGTGTAATTGTTATTTATTATTATTATTATTATTATTATTATTATTATTATTATTATTATTATTATTATTATTATTATTATTAATAGTCATGAATGGATTGGTAATAATATTAATGGTAGTGATGCCAGTATTTGTAAATTTTGTGAAGGTAGTAGGACTGTCTAACCATATATTTATATATATGTATTACTTTTTATTATATTTTCTATATAATTATATGTATGAATATGTCTATGTATATGTGATGATAGTCCATTTACGAGTGTCATTTACTATTAGATAATTTATTAAAAATGACCTTAATTATTTTTAATTATCTCAAATTTCTCCCTTCACATATATTCTATTATTTTTAATATTTTGATAATTAAAAAAAAAAAAATAATTTTTAAATTTTATTTATTTTATATTTATTGAAACTTTATCCTTGCCTTTTTATTTAAATTTTAATTTTACTTTTTTATTTTAATTTTAATATTATTCTAAATTAAATTTTTATTAATATATTAATGCGTTATTTCATTATATATTTATTGCCGGTAAATGTCGTACCTTTATTTATATGGGGTTATGTGTTCGTTTAAACAAGAAATTTACTTTTTCAGAGGGTTTTTTTTCCATACACCCCCCCGCTAAACATGCATATATACACACGCGTAGGCGCACACATATACGCATACACATAGACACACACACGCACACACTCTAGCTCTCTCTCTCTCTTCTTCCGTTTCTCTCTCTTTCACACGCACACACAGACACGCACACACTTACACACACGCGCTTCCTTCCTTCCATAATCATAATCTATTGATGTTGATTATTAAGTTATGTTTATTAAAATTGTAAACTCTAAGTCTTAAACACTCGTTTAACGTTTTTTTCTCTTTATTCCTTTTGCATTGTTCAGTTTTTCAGTGTTGCTGATGAATTTACGCTGACTCTTTTCAACCTCTTATGGTTGATTCGGCGTAATGAAACAAATGGTACGAACTTGAAATATGTATATATTTTTGTAATAACCATATATATATATATATATATATATATATATATATATATATATATATATATATATATATATACAGTCATACATACATACATATATATATATATATATATATATATATATATATATATATATTTATATCAATGATCCAAATTATAGATTAGGTGCGTCTACTATTATTACAGTAATCATATCCTTGATGATATGTATATTATACATGTTGCGGATTGATTCGTGAAACAGTTCATCTGGAAACGATTATCCGTTTTAATGTAGTCACTACAGAATAGAAATGTCATTGTATCGAATATCCGCGACCGAGCAGCGCAATTGCTGCGGCGATATCTCCTCAGCGTTGGATTATGGACGGATATAACAATGATTTTTTATTTGGACAACACTTCCTGCATACCCGCACACGCGCACCCCCCCCCCTATATTTATAGTAACTATAAAAGTCTTTGTCTAGGGACCACTTTCCACATACGTTTTTGCCTATGAAACACGCATATATATATATATATATATATTCACATATATATATATATATATATATATATATATATATATATATAAAACACTAGAATCCACGATCAAAATATTTGTGTTTGATGCATAGCATGTCCTCCAGCATCTTAAAATATTAGTACATTTGTTACCGATTCGTTTCGTGATGCAGGAACAAACAGTGATTATAACGTCAATACCTACTATGTTGCTGCATATAATATTATGAATAATAACCAACTCTTATATGCGTATAACATGGTCGAGGAGCTTTTTTTACATGAAACAAATTATTTGACTTGTAAGTCAGTAATACCGCTCCCTTCAGAATAACCACCTACATAACAGACCATACATACAGACCATGCTTCTCCAGTAAAGTAAATAAAAAGTTCCGTTCGAAATTGCGTGCAGTTCCCGATTTCGTCAAGATACATCTGACATTTTTCTGATGGTTACATGAACCGAACATCGTAGAAACGACAGCCTTGATGAGAACAGTAGTCCAAAGAATACAAATATTACGGATAACTAGTCCTTATCTAAAACAATACTTTTTTTTTCTTTTTTATAATCGTTCTGTTGTCATATTTTACACACATTAAGCTTATTAACAAAAATGAGTGGTTTGCACAAAGATTCAAATAAGTTCAAGCCAGTAAAGCTGCAGTGAGTTGACAGTGAACGAGCATGAAAAATAGCTAAGATCAGCATTCTTCGCCCCCATTTAGCTACAAATATCCTCAGGGGACGTCAAATTTAGGAGTAAATGAGCAAACGGTTTCAGGTCCTAATATATGTAAATTTTAGTTGTGCACCATGCAAAAATGAAATGACCAAGCCCATCATTTGCCCCTCTACATTTTAGCCCCCAAAAATCTCAAAGGCCTTAACATATTTAAATTTGAGTTCATCACTATACAAAACTGCTAAGTATACGTACGCAGGAAATTTTTGACGAACATGGTAAAATAGTCCCAACAGTTAGGTGCTTTTTTTTTTGTTTAGCCCCAAATGATGTCCTGGGGTATATCCAAGACTTATCGTGAAGTATTGACCAAAAATTATGTAGAAATCAGTTAGTTACAACTTTTCAGGGAGTTTTATAAGAATCAAAGGAATCGGTTTTTGTAAATAAGAAAAAAAAGTGTAAATTTTAGCCATTTTAACTCGAAGGGTACCCATACGGACGGGGCAACCAGAGTTTTGCCGAAAAATTCGTTTAGTTACATTTTTTACTCATATAATGTTTCCAAACATTCCAAGGCGTAGTGATAGAGGAATGTTCTGACAGACTAACTGACAAACAGCCAATGTGTAATTTAATGGTCCACCCTACTTTTGTCGGGGAACCAAAAAACCTGTTTTAAGGGAACACGTATATATATATATATATATATATGCGTTTAAATTCGCGGTTTTTTAGTATTAAGATTCATCTAAAAAAATCTGTTTATTTAAAAAGAAAATACAACTTGGTTATATACGGCTCGTGGAATTGCATTGATGTGCAAAACATTTAGCTAATTTTAATATTCTTTTAAACATTCATTTCAATTAATTCCTTATTTTTTTTCGGTTTTCTCAGGGATGGGCATTTTTAATTTTCTATTACGTGTAATTATAATCATGCATATTTTCTAAATTACGCCATATATATTTTATAACTTACTATATACATATATATATATATATATATATATATATATATATATATATATATATATATATATATATATATATATATATATTAAGGTTTTTCTTTTTGGCGTCGAGAGGTTCCAGGTCGCCTGAAGAAGACTCTTTGACTGAAACAGATGGCTATTGTAGCGACCATATGTAACTGTTTACCCCCAAATAATAAAAACAATATTTTGCTCTTCTTATTGAGCACTATTTAACAACCTCGTTGTGTTCATTAATCCCGACACTTGAATACGTCTAACCTGAATATATATATATATATATATATATATATATATATATATATATATATATATATATATATATATTAGTGTTGGGACGATTTATCGGAACCGGGAGTTGGAAAAATGGGAGCTTTTTGGGGTATCGGAATCGGGAAAATTTGAGCCGATGCTCTGATGCCAAAACCGGTTCCTTTAATTATCTATTTTGTTTTATTTTAGTGTGGGCCCTGTCGGTGGGGCATTAGAATACACCGACTGCCCCCCCCCCCCTGCAGAGGGTAAAAGTCCCTCAATGGGGGTACTGGATATGACCTTAAACTATATCCAGTGGTGAGGCCCCAGCTTGCGGGCTTTGGGGAGTGATGAGCCACCCTTTAATTACCATTGCTCCCAGGTCCACTCTGACTCGGAGTGGTAGTACCTGTTAGGGTTCCAACTATGGGTTAAATAGAAAACGACTTGAAAACAACAAATATATTCTATGAAAACTTTTTTCTTCAAAATCTTTGGATTCGGCATTAAATGACCCGAAAAGGGTTGATATGCCGTAAAACAAAAACAACCAACTTGTTTTATTGTTATAAAACATCTTCCATTGCTTGTAGTAATCATGAAATGACAAATATTTATTGATTTAAATTTCCAGTAAGACTAAAATCTTTAGATCGCCGTCTCACAAGTGAGTGACACGTTTGAGTAAATACATGCCATATTAAGATGTGTTTTTATAAGAATTGGGACACATTATCAACTTTATAGTTAAATATTTAAAGTTTTATAAAGAATCGGAATGGGTAATTGTACCGGAATCGAGAATTTCGTACGGAATCGGGGGGGGGAAACATTGAAACCGTCCCATCGCTGATATATATATATATATATATATATATATATATATATATATATATATATATATATATATATATTTGGGGGCTGTATATTTATTTCTAAACAATTGTCAACCAAACCGCACTGTCAGTTTTTGGTCTATTGAATGGATAGGATTTTAGAACCGACGCGAAACATTATATTTGGTATTTAAAAAAAAGTGAAAATTAAAAAAAATACAATTTGCCAGGAGAACATCGAACGACGGCATTACGTGTATGCATGTGTAACGTAATATCCATTTTCCTTCTTTTGTTTTTTACTTTTTAGCCTTGCATGAAACGAGGCTTCATAGTTCAGGCATTAAACGTCCATGTTAAAATGAATCATAAGCTACCCATTTTGGTTTCTATTCTCGCTGGTGGCGCAGGACTCATTATTTTAAAAGTTTTTAATCATTACTCTATATAGGGTCCAATATAATACGATAATAAATACGCTATCTGCATTAATAAAAAATATCGTATTTTAACGTATTTTACGAGCCGACAAGGATGGGTGACTGCTAGTTTATATACTAGCATGGATGCCCGGCGTGTTTCAGGTGCTTTAGGGTGTATTCTGAGCAAAAGAAAAACAAACAAAAAAAAAACGGTCAATTTCTTTAAACTTTGACCTCTATTATGACCCATCCTCTTTATTGTTTTGGGTCCAAATCAAGTTATTAATTTAGACCCATGTGCAAGGAGACTATATCGATAATTTCAAATGTTTAGACCCAAAATTGTCGGAGGAGTTTGGTAGAGTTCTCAAATGTCATATTTTTGAACTTTGACCCCTTAACTGCTAAATTTCTGGCCGAACACGGATAACAAAGATCTTCCTAAGTTTCCATACCCTGTATATCAAATTTCGAGTCTGTAGACTAAAAATTGACAGAGTTATTACGTGGGGGAATGTACACGCACACAGACAGCCACGTTCACTTTTTTATACTTACTAGCATTTCAGTCTGGCGTTGCCAGGGTGTTTGGAGGTGTATGCTGAGTAAAAAAAAAAAACAACAATAAAAGAACAGTCATGACCCATTAACCTTTATTGTTTTGGGCTCAAATTCAGGTAATTTGTTAGGTCCATGTCCAAGGAACATATATTTAACATTTCAAGTGTTAAGACCCAACATTGTTGGAGGAGTTTGGTAGAGTTCTCAAAGATCAAATCGTTGAACTTTGCCGCCTTAACAGCCAAATTTCTCGCCGAAAACCAATCACAGATTTTCCCAAATCTCCGTACCCTGTATATCAAATTTCGAGTCTGTAGACTAAAAATTGACAGAGTTATTGCGTAGGGAAATGCACAAAGGCACACTGACTGATAGAAAGACACACAGGCGTTCACATTTATATATATATATATATATATATATATATATATATATATATATATATATATATATATACTAGCATGGGCGTCCGGCGTTCCCCGGTGTTTTGAGGTGACCTGCGCAAAAAAGGTCAATTTTTATCAAACTTGACCCCTATTATGGCCCCTTTAAATTTATTGTTTTGGGTTCAAATAGAGTTATTATGTTAGATCCATGACCAAGGACGCTATATGTAAAATTTGAAGTATTTAGACCGAAAATTGTCGGAGGGGTTTGGCAGAGTTCTCAAAGGTCACATCGTTGAACTTTGACCTCTTAACAGCCAAATTCCTGGCCGAAAACCAATCACATGGATTTTTCCAAATATCAGTACCCTGTATATCAAATTTCGAGTCTGTGGACTGAAAATCACCAGAGTTATTGTTAAGGAAAACATACACATACACACAGACAGACACACATACACGTTCACTAATATATATATATATATATATATATATATATATATATATATATATATATATATATATATAATTTGTTTATACCCAAAATTGGCAGAGTGGTTTGGTAGAGTTCTCAAAGGTCAAATCGTTGAACTTTGACCCTTAACAGCCAAATTTCTGGACGAAAACGGATTACAAAGATTTACCCAAATCTCAGCATTTTGTATATCAAATTTCGAGTCTGTAGACTGAAAATTGAAAGAGTTATTGTGCAGGGAAATGTACAGAGACACACAGACAGATAGATACATAAATATATAGGGAAACAATATTGTGGTTGATATAAGCTTTTTTCGCAAATATTATGCAAGCATACATCATGTAGATTATCTGCATGTATATAATTACACCTAATAGTTAACTAAAGTTGATCATCCCATTAGAAAACAGAAGCAACTATTAGGGTATTAATTAAAATGAATGTTTAAAAGAAAATGCGAATTAGCTAGATATTTTGCTAGTGAATGCAATTCCACAACGCATATATGAGAAAATTATATTTTCTTTTTTAAATAGATAGGAAAGATGGGTTTAATATGAATATCAATACACACTAAAGGAAAACGAATTTATAGGAATATATATATATATATATGTGTGTGTGTGTGTGTGTGTGTGTGTGTGTGTGTGTGTATGTGTGTGGGTGTCTGTGTGTGTGTGTCTGTTCGCGTGTGTACTCTTCTAAGTGTACCGACCCTTTTAAGGCTCTTTATCTTGCTCAGAAAATGATGTAAGGTGAAATGTGTAGACTCTTATTTGTCACCTTGCAAACTGTGCGAAAATCGTAATATATAAAGAAAATGAATAGAAAACAATAATTTGCTACTCGCAAACCGTTATAATATATCTGCCTTGGACACTTGGACGAAAGCCAACAAAGGCGAGTGCATTACACAGGAGTCATCGAGCATCCTGGGTCAGATCGGAGCTTCGGCCAATAACTAACGTGATTATTGGAAACCGGCTGAGGTGAAATGAATATTTACAGTTTTGAAAAGACATGTTCAATGCCTCTTTTTGTATTATATTTTGGACGTGTCCCTTTAGAAATCGTTTTTAATGCTTATGTCACTCTTTTACTCATTCTATGGACACATAATATATGTATTCAGACATATACATACGTATGTATACAAGACCAAACGATAGAATTATCATCTTAGAGAGGACGGCATGATCTCATTTCGGTTTGAGGAAAACCGGTTCTGTTTATTGTTTGCAAACCATCTACTGGTTGTCCAGATGTTTACACATCCCGAGAGCGATAGAAACCTTATATCATGTCTGAAAGTTACACAATGTTCTACGAGAGAGATCGAAGATGCGTCGCTGAACAACTTATAATCTCTTCAAATCAAGGTTATAACAATGCAAATCCGGGAGGTCTGAAGCTTGAAGGCGCAACTAAACGCATCAAACAACCGACGGTTATGGTCTTTGATGTTGTTTCACATCATGTAAATTCATATCTTCGAAGTACGCTTGTGAATCAGCAGCAATGTGTACCTGGGTGTTTTGAATTGTGCGGTGACCGTCTCGTGCAATCAGCTCGCTGCTGGCACATCCTAAGTCTGACATCAAGACGTGGCGTCGACCCACAAGTCCAAAGAGATCAAGGCTTGGCTGCAGAAGGAGGGCGACGACTTTGTACCTTTTTGTAACTGACCCTCCTCCTCTCCGCCTTCAATACGATGGATTACTTTGTTTTGTCTTACGTCGTTGACATCACAAACATTACCTCCCGCACAATCAAAGACAGGCTGATCGCCTCCATCCGCCGTGTATTAGCTGAGTTTTCGCCGGCGTTTATGGAAAATACATTTTCTCAGTTCCGGACATTTATCGAGTAAGTGATTTAGGCTGAAAGAGGATGCACAAAACAGATGCTAGCTATATGATCAGCTTTAAAAAAATGGTTGTTTTTTTATTAAATAAAAGTTGTAAAATAAAACTGTATCGTGTTTGTTTAAGCTAACACTTTTATCGTTCCACCCAATTTCTCTCTCTCTGTCTCTGTCTCTCTCTCTCTCTCTCTCTCTCTCTATATATATATATATATATATATATATGTGTGTGTGTGTGTGTGTGTGTGTGTGTGCGTGCGTGTGTCTGTGTATGTGTCTTTGAGTTTGCGTGTATTCTTATAAATTTGTGGTTTTCTGTGTGCTGATATTTCTACTTATAACGTTGTTTTCAATTTATTTAAACGATAATACAACTGTGTAATGTATGGGTCGTGGAATTGCATTAATCTGCAAAAGATCAACCTTATTTGATAATTCTTTCAAACATTCATTATAATGAATTCCCTTTTCTTAGGGGATGATCATTTTTAGTTAACTATTACGTACAATTATATCCATGTAGATAATCTACAGGATTTACACTCTCGTAATATATGCGTAAAAAGTTATAGTAAATCCAAATCGCTTCGTGTGTGTGTATATATATATATATATATATATATATATATATATATATATATATATTCTTATTTGTGGTATTCCGAATAATACTGGGTTTATATAATTCAGTAACTGTTCATATCCCAATACATTTTAAGCCAAAAATAGATGACTTAATCTGTAAGCTACAAAATGATCATATTAAAGAACTGAACATTCATTATACTGTTTTAACAAAAACCAGGATTTAAAAACATGTGCCGATAGCAACAGAACGTGCATTCCATTGTTAGTTACTATTGTTTCAAGACCATTTGAAAATGTTCGCAACAACATCCTTTCCTCAGACTAAGATTAAATAAAACAACACTTTAACAAAACATTATGAAAAAAACATTTCCTTTTTTAGGAAAAGAAAACAAGCGAGACGACTTTACATCTATCACATCTTTGCACAGTTGTTTTAAAAGATTTATATATCTACATATTTTCGTATCTCTGTTTAAAAAAAAAACGAATTTCAAACTAATATCGAACGATGTTACCAGCAATTACATACGTCCATAAAATATGCGTTATTAATACCATTTATCGATTTCTTAAATTAGATGTCTATCTTTCTTTACTTAAGTTAACTAATTTTTTAATTTACTTATTTTTTTAATATTTGTTAAACCGGACTAATCAATTAAGTTACATCGTTACAAAACTACGCAAGTTTTGTATCGGGAATTTGCTTTGTTTATTTACAAAATAATCTTCTAGCTTATTCATGTGATTTAAGAAAGATTTAATTTTCAAAGTTATTCAATAAGGAAATAAAATCAAACCACTACTTTATATTTACTTTATTCTACTCCTTCATTTAAAACTAAGGATCTCAATCTATTTTTAATTTTTATATTTTTATTTATTTTTTTTCCTTTTCTTTCTCTTCTATTAAGATTTACGATTTTCGGATATTTTAGAAGTAGAAACGAGATACTTTTGTAAGTTCGGAATTTTAAAGAATTAGTTGAAGTTATAAGTAACCAAAATCGTAATATGTATTCATTCCGATGAAGGAGAAATAACCAAGGCCGTTCGATATTTCTAGTTTGGTAAATTCCTAATATTCATTTATTATTTATTTATTAATTAAACTGATCCAATCAGCACTAGGCTAATCTATTTAAAATATAAGTTTTTAAATCATATCTTAACCATGATACTAATTTTATTACCATAGAATTAACTTACGCTTGCCATCCAACCATAATTTATTGGGGTTATGCATGGTTTTAATACAAAATAACACTTCAGGAATTAAGTTCTAAAATACTTATTAATAAGTATTCTAATAATAAAACTAATCTTTAGCTCCATTTACGTTTTACTTCAATGAAATATTTGACAAGCTATGATATTTCAAGTTTACTGGTTCCAAAACAGTATCAATTAATCCCCATTTTTAATTACTACTTTTACTGCTAATTATTTGATAAGCTCTTTTATTTATCTGGACATGGTATCAACCATTTCGCACTCAATATGACTAACAAGTGTTCCCAGTTTTGAGACAATATTGCTAATCTTTGTTAATCATTATACATCAAACCTTATTATCTAGTAATCCACGGTATTTATTTCTAAAAACAATTCTAATGTAGAATATTAGAATCTAGATTTGCCTACTTGATTTGAATCATTCATCACACCTAACGTACACCATTATTTGCTATTTAACTTTATATTAATTTGGACCTGACATAAGAACCTTTATTTTTCTCAGAATGTTTTTAACCTCTGCTACATTTAAGACGTGATAGCAAATATCTATTCCTGTGAAGACATCCCTGTATAGCAGCCAGCCTTTTATTTAATATTTTTTCTTTAGAATGTACTATGTAGAAGGCTTCGAACAAACACACCTTTTTGATTTCGCAGGTCTACACTTACTTACCTTATCTACTATTGACCATTTCAAATCAAATTCAAAATCTTTTATGTTTATATGAATTTTCCTGACCCAATCACCTAATGCAGTTATATTTCTCTTTTTATTTCTTATTTTGATTCTTGTACCACCCCGCTTCTATCATTAACACCTTCTCTATTAGTTTCCATCTCCCGCCCATTTTTGAAGGATATAAGATGGGTTCTGTGTCTTTCCTTAAACGCGCATTCCATGGTCCCAAAATATACCTTCTTAATATTATCGGTTTTAATCTCACATTTGTACATTATTTCTGAGGTTAAGCATATATATATATATATATATATATATATATATATATATATATATATATATATATATATATATATATATATACAATATCTATATCAATATATTTTCTATACCAAGTAAGGTATTTCACTTAATTATCGATACCAGTCAAATGAATTTGACCATCCTAGCAAACCAGCAAAAAGGAAAAGTTGCATGCAAGGAACATTGGATATAATTAATTATTTTAACAAGAGTAAAGAATTTCATACAATATACAACAATAATTAAAAAAAACGTTATTGCACGCTAGATTTTTGCTTATTTATTTATTTATTTTATTCGATAAATTTATTATTTCAATCGTTACGAGAGTTTTTGTAACCGAAGAAAACATACATTAATTGACGAAAAGATACTATTTTGGTTTTTACATAGGAAACAGAGGTGTGAAGAATTTTTTTGAAAGAATTTGTAATTGCTTGAAATATTACGGTAATTGTTTAAGTAACATGTCATTTTAAAAATATCAAAAGTGTAAAAATATTAAACACAAGAGAAGTTCAAATTTAAAATTATATTTCTTAAATCTATTAATAATTTAAGCAAGCAGTCAATGCGC
>NC_136513.1:29530000-29585000 GCF_053919585.1 Euprymna scolopes | reverse complement strand
TTACTTTTGAAGTCACGACTTTATAAAAATATATATGAAATATGGACAAATTAAAATAACATATTTAAGTGTATATTACGATCTAACGAAGCCGTGTGCCCCACCGATTTATATATATATATATATATATATATATATATATATGTATATATATATATATATATAGATAGATAGATAGATAGATAGATAGATAGACAAAAAGACAGACACATAGATAGATAGATATACACTGGTATATGTGTATAGGAACCATAAACAACAGCTTCCACACTTTCGTTTGCCTATTAACAAAGGTGCGATCACAATGACTTACTGGACACTCAGTGTTTAGCATTGTTTCCCGACTGGGGCAATGTCCTATACTTTCGTCTTATTGTCTTTCCCTAAAACTTCGCATCATATTTTTTTTTGTTATTCATGTAGGTTCGCGCGATTGGAATGGGTCACCTTTGGCTGACATCCGAAATCCGAAGCGAAAAATATTGCAGCAAACCGATACACTGTGTGTAGCGATTTGTTGCTCTATTTAGACTGAAGGTGTCTGAGCCAAACCCTTTTAGTTGCGCTTAGAGCAGTTGCTTTATTTCAAGTTGTGAAATATCGGGATGTTTGTAGCGCCATATCGTGTATGAAAAGTGGCACTGGATTAATCTTCGGTTAGCTTACTCGAGGTCGCATTACTGTTGGCGGGTTGGCGGCTGATTGCCTATATTTAGATCTCACAAAATTTAACTGAAACTATTAAAAGAAGTGACAGATCAACATAAAAAAAACTATTACCAGACTTACATTCAAACAACATCAATTAGCCTCTTCCCTTTTGGCTCGCATTCACTAGTACTCGTTCAGTTAGATCTAACGTAGCGTATGTTGACTCATTTCTTCTAGCAAACTCCTCTCTAACATGTTAAACTGGCTGATTATCTCCTACTGCGATAATAACTAAAACAGACACATAGTTGGGCTTGAAGTCTGTATCTGTAAAATCCCGTCTTGACTTGGAAATCAAAACTAGAATCAGACAATTAGGACCATGTGCTTTAGACAAAGTTTGAAATGTAACAATAGTTGCTTATATTTACATGTACCATCCACCTCGTTCTAGGAATGTATATTAATCAACCCCGTCTTTGGTAGCATAGACGCAGCAATCTCACTAGATGCAAGCGGCCAAGTACACTTATTATTTAACTTTAATATCAGCCATAATAATTGACTCTGTTTCCTTAGTGGCACAGACACAGCTAGTAGCATACCACATAAGTTTTCTATATCCCATACACTGACGCAGAGAGTAACGTTCCCCAACAGTGTCACAGATCGACAGGATAAGAAAGCCTCACTTCTTAACCGATTTCTGACAAAAGTTCGTGACTATAGTGTAATAGCGTAACAAATACCCATTGTCAACTTAGGAATGCTGATCATGTTGTGATAATGATAGCCATTACATATATCACCCTACACTCTCGACCCAAAGTTCAAGAGACATTGCTCCAATACTATGGAAAACATCTTAGAAGTATTTTCATTCTATTTTTCTTTTGGTATCACTATTTAGATCTTTATATTTGTTCACTTATTTTGTATATGCACGTTTTTATATTTATTTTGTCTAACCGTTTTATTCCCATATTTTTATCATCCTATATTTAATAGCTTTATGTCCCTTATTATTTTATTATCCAGTATCACTAGGTAATCCATGCATTTTTATATATTTAATCCCATTTTATCTCCTTATTCTATAATTTGTTTATCCTCTATCTTATTCAACCTACATATTCCTATATTTCTTCCTTTATAACTTATCCCCTAAAATTTATTACCTAATAATTTATATTGCCTTGGAGCACTGTTTTTATTTAAGATATCCCTTTAAAATATACCGACGTGGCATAAACCCTTGCAAACCCGTTCCATACCTATACACTTTTTAATAAACTTAACATACACAAAGTTTATACATTTTATTGCACTAAAAGTTGTACTGAACAAAGAAAACTTAAACAAGAAAACTTAAACGAGCCTAATAACACAGCACAAGATATTTACTTTAATTAATACTTAGTATGGAATCGCATTCCCTTTTGATTTCTTTAAAATATGAATTCTCTTAGACATGCTCTCAACCAAAGTGGAACACTGTGAAGAGGAGATACTATTCCATTCGCTTAGCAAAGCTTCGCACAGTTTGACATTGTTCAAAAAAGTTATTCCAGCGAATGCACGAGATATTATGGACTAAATATTCTCGATTGGGTTTAAATTGGGGCTTTGATCTGGCCAAAACATCACATCAATTGAATGACCAGAAAACCATGTTTTGTGACTTTAGCTGTGTGTGCAGGGTATTATCAAGTTGAAAAAGAATGTTCTGGGATATTCTCAGCTTCTGGGTACTTGGTAACACTCCTGTTTCTAACATTCGAATTTATTCATTTGCTTTGATTGACTTCCCACATCTAATAGGTCCCCACCTCCTGCTTCAGTAAAAGTTTCGCATACCATTTTCCCTCCATTCTCGTGTTTAACTGTCGTTTTCATACAATTTGGCGAAAATCTTTCTCCAATTCTTCGAATGCACCGTTCGAGAGCATCACTATACAGACAACATCTTGACTCATCTGACTAGAACAAATTCGTGAACTAGTCTGTAGTTTTCCGGTATAGCACGAGAAAATCTCGTTCTATCATTGATGTTCTTCTTTGATAAAAATGGCTTCTTTGCACACCTTTAAGAAGAAAACCCCATGTCTTCCATTCGTCTAGATATTATATATATTATATATTATATGGCCAACATAATTATTTTTTAGATCCTTCAAAACAGTTGATTTAAACTTGTGGTCGTCCTTCAAAGTGGATGCTTTAGGGCGACCAGATCCAGAGTTCCATTTTACCGAGCGTTCGACTTCGAGACAGTGACCAATTTGCTTCACTGTAGAAAAAAGACTTTTTCACATTTTCTTTTCTTAACATATGAAAAAATCTGCTTGTAAAGCATTTTGGACTATCTTCATTCTACAATTCGTTTTTTTTTATATCCTCGCCAAGATGCTGTCTTACCAATGTTAGGATTATTTTTTCCACAGATTATTATATGCTATAATAATAATGATCTGCAAAATAGACATTTTACAATTACCCAAGATTCATGGAAAAATATTGAAAAATCGACTGTTTGACATTGTTCAAAAAAGTTATTCCAGCGAATGCACGAGATATTATGGACTAAATATTCTCGATTGGGTTTAAATTGGGGGTTTGATCTGGCCAAAACATCATTTCAGTTGAATTACCAGAAAAACGTGTTTTGTTACTTCAGCAGTGTGTGCAGGGGTATTATCATGTTAATAAATAATTTCTGGGATTTTTCCAGCTTCTGAATACTTGGTAACAGTCCTGTTTCTAATATTCGATTTTATTCCTTTGCATTGATTGAGTCTTACAACTTATATATTTCCCAACTCCTCCTGCAGTAAAAGTACCCCATACAATTACACCTCCATTTCCTTGTGAAACTGTCATTTTTGTGCAATTTGGCGTTACTCTTTCTCCAGTTCTTCGAATGGATCGTTCGGGAGCATCACTAAAAAGACAAAATTTTGATTCATCTAACCAGAAAACATTCCTGAACCAATCTGTAAGTTCTTGCCATATCACGAGAAAAATCTCTTTCTAACATTGATGTTACTCTTAGATAAAAATGGCTTCTTTGCACAGCTTTTAGAAGAAAATAATATTTTTTATTCGTCTTCATAGTGTATGCATATATATATATATGTGCATATATGTATGTACACACACACCCATATATATATATATATATATATTTATATATAAACTAAAAATTAAAAAAACCACTAACCTTGTTTTAAAACAGATCCTTTGTCCGATAAAACGTATGCCCATTGGCTGATAGGAAGGGGCGCGGTGGATACTAGAAAGCTGATTGGCTAACTAAAATCTCAATAGGAGAGGAGAATATAAAAACGATAAACAACCACAGAATTCGCGCATAAGCCTGAGGAGTCCTAGAGTGGATGAAACGCCGAATATTCAGTGTAGCTTAATCGCCATATATATTTCATAAATTACTATATATATTTATATATATATATATATATATATATATATATATATATATATATATATATATATATATAATCAATTTCTTCCTTCTTTTACACTTGGCCTATTTTTTTACTTTTGCTTTTTTTACTTTTTTTGCTCATGAGTGTACCATATATCCGTCCAAATTGTCTAATCACATGTTGTATCCACTTATATTAAACCCATATGACAGTTATGATATATAACTTCCTGCACATTATATTAAAAACTATACTCCTCTTGTATCACACCTGTCTAACTTACAACGCGCGGATCGTTACACACAGTCTTTTCCTTTCCTCAACGTTACAACATGGCAAGTGAGAAGAAGAAAAAAAGAGAAAAAAACATACTGAGGATGGAGTTTGACTCGGAAATATATTTAAATTTAAAAATTCAAGCAATTGAAATATTGGTTTATTTTCATAATATTGCGTTGTTATTTGACTTTCAATCACACTTGATGCGAAATTTATTTATTGACATTAAACCAAAGTTTCTATAATTTAACTAACACCCTTGATATTCACATATATATATATATATATATATGTGTGTGTGTGTGTGTGTATGTATATATATATATATATATACATATATATATATATATATGCGTGTCAAATTGTTAACGTGATTACATTTTTCTACCAGTTTCAGAAACTTACAGGTAGTTTCGTATCCAAAGCTTCAGAAACGTTGGTGATGCTGAGCTGCGCCTACTGTAAAATTTTCGTACAGTTCTGTGCAATGTAAACATAAAATAACTTGCCATCGTAATGTCTGAATCCAAGCTATTTGAGCTGGGTCAAATTATTAGCAAGGCAGTTTGTTTCGTCAATAAAATGGGTTGTGAATGTGGTTTTAGTAGTTCTGAACAGCGTACTATTACAGAACATCTAGCAAAATGTAAAACTACTCTCGAAATATCGAAGATAGGAAAGTACCATAAAACTGTGAAGAATTTTGTCAAGAACCCTAAAAAGGTACGTAAGAGAGCGGATTAAGGTAAATCTAGAACTGTTTCACGCCGTTCTCTACTCCAAACGTGAGATTGTTAAGTACCCTTGGCAGACAAGTCGAGAAGTCTTTGACCTAGCCGGATTGAAGCATGTCTCAAAAACTACTCGATGTCGCCTTCTGAAAGGAGTAGCAAAGTCCTTTAAGCCTGTGACAAAACCTTCATTAAAGCAACATCAGATACAAAACCGATTGAAATGGGCAGAGACCAGCATGAAAACGGATGTTTTCAAAGTTTTGTTCACGGATAAAGTGCGTGTCACTCTTGATGGCCCAGATGGCTGGAGTAATAGAGTGGTCCTACATGGACAACATCTTAATCAGCGTTTAAGGCACCGACAAGGTGGTCGTGGGATAATTATTTAGGCCTGGATTATTGGCGGCCCCAGAAGGCATAAATATGACGTCATATGTTTACATATCAGTTCTGAAGGAACACTTTGAAGCATGGCTGAAGAAACAAAGATTGACGTACAGAAAAAAAAAACTATTCTTTTTCTGCAGAATGATGTTTCTTTCGCATGCAGCAAACAGAAGCAAAGAATATTTGCAACAACTGGAGTTCTCTGGTTTATGGAATCTGGTGTGGCTTGCGAATTCGCCAGTTTAACCCAACTGAGAACCTTTTGAGTATCACGAAGCGACGCCTCTATGCATGTGGACGCCAATTTAAAAGCAAAGATGAGTTGTGAGATGCTCTCCAACAGGTGGCGAGAGGAATAACTGTTGAGTAAATCAAAATTTGATTAATTCTGTGGACTAACGTATTTCATAAAAGTCACAACATTATTCACAGGTCATTTATAAAAAAAAAAAGAATCGCTATGTTATTATTGTGTTCTAAGCATTTTCCTAGTTCATTTAATATTTGAAAATTATTTAATAAACAAGTTATGGGTATTTTGTGTTTTTTTTTCCGAAGTTCTTAATAACTTGACACACTGAAAGCAACATATATTCTTATCTTCTGCCATGGTTTCGCTAATACTGCCTTAAATACTTTTTTTTACTGTAGTAGCTGAATAGTATTGTAAGCATTCTCCCAATGTGTCATGTGTATTTATTCACCCGTTCCTTAAATATTAAGGAGAATGAAAACTCGTTAATAATTTGATACCCAGTGTACATATAAAGGGAGGTGGTGTTCGATCAACACTGCTGAGATTCATTATTTTATATACTGTTTTGTTTTAAAATCCCCGAATAAGTGGTGCATGATAAATAACTGATGATCTCTTAAATTAGCATTAGTAATTCGAAATAGAAAGTTGATGCAGTTATTCCAGGTTATTAAATGATTACTGACTAAATAGTTTTCTAACGATTGATAAAAACAAAAAATAACTTGTTATTTTTTGCATAGTTTTAACAGTTAAAAAAATTCCAAGACTATATATATATCTATATATATATATATATATATATATATATATATATATATATATATATATATATATATATATATATAGATAGATAGATAGATAGATAGATATATGCATATATATGTATATATATATATATATATATATATATATATATATATATATATATATATATATATATATATATACGCATACACACACACCCATGCACACACATGTATACATATAATTCCTTCCAGTAAACTAAAAGCAAACATTAAGAAATTAATGTAAAGGTTTGAAACCTACAGACTATGCCATGTATAAAAAAACACACTATCAACTTACTGACGGGAGAATTTTTACGGCCCGTTGTTCGATCATTGTTGCTCAGCGACGACATGTCACAAATAATTTTAATTAAAATACCGATTTCGGTTTGTCAATTATCGGTAATTATCGGGGGTATTCTGAGACAAAATGTAACTAAGATCTCTTCCAGGCTTATACAGTAAAGTGCTGTAAATTTTAAAGAAAGTCTACATACATACAGTTGCATTTATATAGTTGTATATATATATATATATATATATGTGTGTGTGTGTTTGTACATATATTTCTCTCTCTCTCTATATATATATATATATATATACATCTATATGTATGTATACATATACATATATATACATGTATATATATATATATATACATCTTTATGTAGGCATACATATGCATGCACATTTAAGTATATATATGAATATGTATTTATATATACACATCTATATATGTA
This sequence comes from Euprymna scolopes, assembly GCF_053919585.1. Classification (NCBI taxonomy): domain Eukaryota; kingdom Metazoa; phylum Mollusca; class Cephalopoda; order Sepiida; family Sepiolidae; genus Euprymna; species Euprymna scolopes. Next base: position 29,577,716 of record NC_136513.1, on the reverse strand, counting down.
TATATGTATACACATGTATGCATCTATATACATGTATATGTATATATATATGTATGTATATATATACGTATAACTAGCTCTACCTACGTATTGAGCACTTTTGAAGTAAATAATTAAAGTTTACGCATAAATTTATACTTTTGTATATTAATTTTATGTGAGTAAATGAAGTGGTTATATACGTATTTATATAGATGTATACTTATGTATATATATATATATATATATATATATATATATATATATATATATATATGTACGTATATGTACATATATACGTATATGTATTTATATATATACATATATATGTGTGTATATGTATTTATATATTCATATATATATATATATAGAAATATATATATAATTTTTTGAAGGCCAACATTTTGTTCCTCTTTTCCGTAAAACCCATGTGTGTGTGTGTCTGTGTATATGGGTGTATTGTGTGTATGTATAGGCAGTTTAAACAATGCAGCTTTACAGTAAATGGGAAAAAGGCTGATAAATTGATAAAATAATTTCAACTAATCAGTGGTTGACGCATTTCCGCTTCTTTCGTCCGACCGTATTGAAAAACGATCAGCAATACATGTGTATATGTTAGATTTAGGGACGTCTGTGTGTTTAAGTGGAAAGACGGCGTGTTAGCGAAAAAGAAAAGTAGATTGTAGGTATATATAACGAAAGAAGGAACGAAAGATAGAAAGAGGAAAGATGATAGTGAGCGAATAAAGGCGAATGGGCGTTCAAACTATTCAACGTTTCACAAGGTTTCAATTACCAATCCCGCCTCCTTCTTCTGGTTTTCATTGCCCCCCCCCCATTTTAAAACGTTTTTTTTTTATTATTATTGGGCAACAGTCGATTTAATTTTGTATTATGACAATGTAGCCATAAGTCTTTACCGATTTTCTTCCAGATGGCTGTAAGCACGTTTAAATTGTCCGCATCACAAAACGCCCGCTAAAACACACACACACGCGAGCGCGCACACACACATACACACACACACACATACAAGCAATAACTAAATCTCTCTCTGCAGCTCGTTTTTTTTTCTTAATCTCTCCCCCCTCTCTCTGTTTCTCTCTGTCTCTCTCTGTCTCTCTCTCTGTCTTTCTTTCTTTCTCTCTCTCTCTCTCTCTCTCTCTCTCTCTCTCTCTCTCTCTCTCTCACGTCGTTATGATACTTTTACACTCCGGTGTCAACGAATATGGAAGTAAATTTAAATGCGTTAAAACTAATAATTCCTATTTGTGCAGGCAATCAACTTGCTTGAAACTATATCTATTGCAGTTCCTATTTACAATGCCTCCCCACAGGACAGAGTTAGACACCAGGGTCGTTTTTTAATGTGGAGAAAAGGAACAAAAATAAAAATTGTCTCAGTCGTGAAGGTTATCCTCCACTGACAGAGAACAAAAAATTGAAGTGCAGCACTGCAGCATCTGAAGAACAGATACTACACTTTGATCTTGTCCCGAATGCCTCTAAATCTAGTAATAATTTGATTGTGAGAACAAATCTGTATAGAAATTAAAAATGTTTATTGATGTTTAATATTACATGAAGGGACATCTCTAATATTTAGTTTATTACAAACATTCACACACGAGAAATACATGATTTAAATACATAAACATTGGAAAAAATATGGCTGGCTTGGGGACCTTTCTGATCAGCCATGTTAGTTTTTAAGCAATATTTGCATATCTAAATTGAGCATTCCTCATTTTCAGATGATTAAAATAAAATCAATTACTCACCATGTAATAATATTTGACATATAGAACGCTTTTTTAATGCCTACACTTATAATTTCTTTTTTCGCCCAGTCAACTTAATACTAAATTTAATACATTAATAATTTGTGTTTTAGGTAGATTTAAACCACTGAACTTCTCCAATTGTTTCCACGTTTTGTCGGCGTTTTTATGATTTCTATTAGAGAAAGATTGCAGTAAAAATACGATAACTTAACTAGTAACTATTGTTTGGAGCAAGAAGCGTTATTGTCCTATTTACATCTATAAATGTATCGCAGTAGAAAATATTAACTATTCTTGTATTTACTTATATAATCAAGAAGTTATGAGCTGTATAAAACCTACGCATTAAAAATCGCTAGGTGAAATTGAGGTTTGATATGCTAAGGCACTATATAACGGAGACGTAAATGCTACTGTGAATTTGGGGACTTCTAAGAGCAAGTGGTGTTCCAAGATTGTGTAATATGATATCAACGTATCACTCGGAGCAGTTTTTCAAGCCCTGACAAAACTTTCTTCGTTGAATACCCCATTGATTCCAAAATCTAGTGACGCGTTGTCTACTTCCTTAGTAAATTCTCAATTCCCATTGTTATTTTTTCTTGATTTTTTTTTGTAGTGTATATGTATACGTGTTTTTAAAGGTTCACATGGTTAAACTAGTTAAAAACCAACTACCCTTTTCGGTGAAATTCCTAGTTATTTATTGTTTTTACACAAATACAATAATACATTCAATGTCTCGTATTTTTTTAAGTTAACGAATTAAATTTCCAAATTATATTGTCCAAGAATAAGTATATAAATAAAGTTGCATAGTTAAAGTGACGCATGCACGCAGCGGTCCTGCTTTTTTAACGGCGTCGATGATCAATGTTCTCCAAATTGTAGAGCTATATGGATCTCGGGAAGACAAATGAAAACAGCAGTTTCCCGATCCTTAAATAAGAAAGGGGCATCTATGTCTTGGGCCAAGCGAGCTCTTTATTCTAATTATATCAGATCTGTCGAAAGGCAACCTTGTTAAAATATAGTTATATCAAACAAAACACGACTTAATTATCATAACAGACAATTCAAGTATATTCGGATTGTTTTTTTTTTATTATGAAAAAAACTCATGTTTCTGATGCGTCACTGCGGGAAATATTCAAAATAAGTACAATAATAGTATGATTGTTTAAAGGCTACGCATCAGGTGCGGTAAAAACTGAAATAAAAAAAATCCTTTGTATCTGAACTCTGAACGTTTTGCCATGTTTAAATATAAATTATAAGATGAGTAATATCACGGAATTTGAAATATGAATGTTTTTCATTTATTTGTATATGTTCTGTAGTTATATTTAACATACAACGCAGTTCGTTTATAAAAAGGATTTGTATATTGTTATTTTTTCTATTTTTTGTAGTTTATATGCATACGTGTGTTTAAAGGTTCACATGGTTAAACTAGTTAAAAACCAACTACCCTTTTCGGTGAAATTTCTAATTATTTAATGTTTTTACACAAATACAATAATATATTCAATGTCTCGTATTTTTTGTAAGTTAACGAATTAAATTTCTAAGTTATATTGTCCAAGAATAAGTATATAAATAAAGTTGCATAGTTAAAGTGACGCATGCACGCAGCGGCCCTGCTTTTTTAACGGCGTCGATGATCAATGTTCTCCAATTGTAGAGCTATATGGATCTCGGGAAGACATGTGAAAACAGCAGTTCCCCGATCCTTAAATAAAATGATGACCTAAAACACAAATTATGAATGTACTAAATTTAGTATTATATATATATATATATATATATATATATATATATATATATATATATATATATATATATATATACTTGCTGTACACTGCCAGGCGTTGCTATTGCTCAATTTGGTGCAATGGAAAAATCAAATAAAAAGAGAAATTGTATGTTTCTTATAATCTTAGTACAGCAATCCACTCCAAAATGTGAGAAGAAAAGGCAAAAAAAAGAAACGGAGTTTCCGTCAAGCATGTCTTCGGAACGGCCAACAATCAGTGGATTAAGCAGACCGTTTCTAAAATGTTGACACGCTAAATAAACTTTTTTTTGATATTAAAACGTGTGAGTTTTTAATTAATATTTGGTTGGGAGGAGGGTAGATATACAGATTCAAAAAAGTTGTCCCCAAAAAATAAATGAAAGCAAACGTAACGTAAGTTACGTTTCTACCTAACTGGATATTTATTAAGCGTTTTTATTTAATGTAAAATGTTTAATCGGCTCGAAAAACACACACTGTTTATCGATGTATTTGAACAAAAAAAACAAAAACAAATGGTCGCGGACTCTGTTGAATATGTTAAGTGTGGGAAAATAAGTTAAAAACTAAAAAAAAAACACTTTACAAAACAGTGTCAGAAATCCACCGAATATATGTTACCGTGGCATAGGCTTACATATTCGCTTGGATTGGGGCAGTATTTTGTATTGTTTTTTTTTGTTTTTTTAGTTTAAACTCATTTTCCCAACCTTAACGTAATCAATTTGTACTTTTTAAAATACTCCGATAAACACTGTTTTTCGAGCCGACTAAAATCAAAAATGTTTATATTACTAAACATAGATACGAAAAAACTTGTCGAAAAATAAATAGATAACACAATACATTTCATCAAATACAACATATGATACTTTTCTACCTAACTGACTAAGATTTTAGTGTTTTTATTTAATGTAAAATGTTTAATCAGTTCGAAAACATGCAGTGTTTATCGGTATATTTGAAAAGTCCAAATAACGGAAGACTGCGTTGAACACGTTAAGTTTGGGAAAATGGATTAAAATAAAAAAAATATATACAAAATACTGTCAGGAACTCACTCAATATATTTTACCGTGACATAGGCTGATATATATTCGGTGGGTTTTAGCAGTATTTTCTTTAGATTATTTGTTTTAGTTTTAAATCATTTCCCAAACTTAACGTATTTAACACAGAGTCTGCCGCCAGTTGTAATTTTCAAATATAGCGGCACACGTAGTGTTTTTTCGAGCTGAATAAACATTTTACAATAAATAAAAACACTAAAAAATTATCCAATTTTGTAGAAACGTAACTAATATTGCCTTTGATAATATTTGTTATACATTTGTTTTTAGACAACTTTTTCGAATCTATCTGTACAGTAATACAAGCCCTATAAAAACATTAAAAATTACCCAGTTAGGTAGAAAAGTAACTTATCTTGCTTTTGAAAACATTTACTTGTTATATATTTGTTTTTGTTGAAAACTTTTTCAATTTTTTGTGCAAATACAAACTCGAAGGGTTATTTTTCTGTATATATATATACATATACATATATATATGCATATATATATGCATATATGCATATATATATATATATATATATATATATATATTGGTAGCACGCTGTTTTAAAATAGTTTTCCCCAAGTAAAATTTAAATTTCACGATATCTTTTTTTTTTTTTTTGTATTTTTTTTCAACAATTTTCTTTAAAATGACTAATTTTAAAAGTTTTCGACTATGCTGAATAAGAAAATCTTATTTAAAATATGCAGAGAAAAGTAGTTTCCGACATAGTAATACCTGGACTATGCAGTATAATCCACTGCTGATCACGAATAAACACCCCTTACCCCTCAATATTAAGACCGGCTTTCGGAGAAACTCCGCTGACCTCCCCATGTTAAAAATGTATGTTGGAATAAATACTACTATCCTCCGCATCTTAAGAACGTCTTTCTAAGTAACCAACCCCAACCTAACCATGGTAAAAATTGCAGAGGTGGACCTAATTTGAAAATTTACCTTTTGTTTTATTTTTAAATTGTTAATTGAAAGCACAGAATAGTAACAAAACACAATCGCCGCCCCATGGTAAGACTGGCTGAAAAAAATAAAGATTTCTTGCTAGACACTTTTCTGTATTTCTCCTAATAATTTCATTAATAAAGAAATAGCATTCATATGTTCTTATATAAAAACAACTTCTATAAAAAAAAGTACACTTCCAATTATGTTTTAAAAAAACAAAACAATCGACGTTAATCGGACCTAATGTTTCAACTCAAAACGCACTTGCTGGCGAGCAATCGTTTTAAAATTTAAAAAATTTGAAAGATAAACAAATAAATTTAAATTAAAAAAATCGAGGAAGTTTTTTTTTTGTTTTTTTACTTATTGATTATAAATCTGGTAAATCTGGTAATTCGAAAGTCGGCAAATCGTAGTGCATGACTTGAAAAGAATTTCAGTTCTACCGGAAATGAAATACAGAAAAGTATCGCAGAATCGACTCACGGAAAATATTTTTATTTTATTTAATATTTTTATAATTTGCAATTTTAATTTTTTTTAATAAAAAAAACATTCCTCGATTGTAAGATAGACTGCCTGAAAATTAGATTTATACACACACAACCATATGTGTGTGTGTGTGTGTGTGTGTGTGTGTGTGTGTTTATTTATACAAACCTATGCAAGGGGACTCCCAGACAGATGCATATCAATTGTGTTTAATTAAAAAAAGATACAGTCGAGCCGTTTCGGACTCGATACGGCACGGACTCTCTCAAACAGATGCACACATTCAGATTGACTTATATATATATATATATATATATATATATATATATATATATATATATATATATATATGTGTGTGTGTGGGGGGGTGTATGTTTGTGTATGTATAACTCCATATCCTTCATCTAAATATTTTTACTATTCATTTAAATCGAAAACGAGAAAAGAAAAAGAAAAGGCTAATAGTCGCAGAATATTGCCGAAGAGATGTAAAAAAAAAATCGACCGTTTTAAATAACGATGTATGAATTAAAAACTACTAATAATTTTGATCTTTATTTTTGCTTCTCTTTTATAAGAACAGCCTGTTTTTTTTTCAATTTGCCATTCTTTTAGTTGTCCTTTCTCCATTTTTATTTTCCATTTATATCCGAAAATTTATTTTTTGTTCAATATTTGTTGTTAATCTAATATTGAAATTTAGCTCTGTTTCTAAAAGCTCAATTAATTCCCTTCTACTAACGAATATGGCTGTTGCACACCAAAACGGGGATATGTAATATAAATGTGTTTTGAAACGGTACCAAAAGTTTTTATATACTGTACGGGGATTACACAAGATAGACAAGATGTTATGTGGCATGAGAATCATTGAGAAGTCCAAAATAACGTATGGCACCAATATGCGCGTATATGTTGGATGAAGGCTTAAGAGTGGGTGTTTACGATAGGAACACATATATAGTGCGAAGGATAATAAGCTTTTGTGTTGGTGATGAGAAGACAAAATTACATAACAGGGTTTAAAAGACAAACAGAAAGACTAGGTTTTAAAGACAAACATACATACGTTTATTATTCATGGTCGGAATATTTTTTTTCAAAACAACAAATGCCACGTAATTACACCATGAAGATTTCCCTGAGTGCAGCTTCCAACGTCTAAAAGCGATCCTCTCTCTTCGATTTTCCGACCTCAACCGCCAAAAACGGTATTTTTTATTTTTTACATTTTCACCCCAAACAAGGCACATTGCCAATTTGGTGTAGGGGGTTACTATCAGGGGCAGCAACTACTGGGGCACTATGTTGAGATTTGAGCAGCAAGATGTCGGTTCACGTTACAGTTGAACTTCTGCATGTCAGTACAGTTGGGGAAGCAGGAACCTGGAATGGATTTCCAGAGTCTAGCGGTTCTGGGGAAGAAACTACTGGAGTAGAAAGATCTTTTATATCTAGGGATCTCTTCTACGTGGGGGTGGGATAAAGCTGCCTGTCGGGTTTGTCGATGGTGTTTACGTCGTGGGGGCACAAGTGTCTGCAGTTCGTCTGAGCATTCACCATTAAACTACTTGTAGAACAGGCAGAGAGATGCAACGTTTCGTCGATGGGACAGTGGCTGAAGCTTAGATGCCAGTTCAGGGCCTATCAGCTTGGTGACTCTCTTTTGAACCTTGTCTAGGAGCGAGAGATAGCAGCAGATGCACCAGCCGAAATGTGACAGCAATACTCCATACATGGGCGAATGGTGAGCTTATGGAGGTACATGATACTTTCAGATGTCATTAACTTTATTCATATGACGTCACTTACTCATTATTGCAAACATGTGGATATGTTTTCACGTTGTTGCCAGCTGACTTGGTCCATAGATTTTCGAATTCCATACAGAATTGTTTTGTTAAGCGCAACTCTATCTATAAACAATATCCCTGATTTCGATTCCAATCAAAATTCCAACCAAGATTCCAGCATTTCTTAAATATCATTTACGAATACAATTTCTGAATTAACAATAATCATCGATTATCATGAATTTATAAATTCATAATAATCTTCGATTATTCTTTCCGGCGATTTTCGGTAAATAACACTTTATTTTCATAACATGTTTTCGTTCCTTAACGTTTTACCATTTTCGTTCGGGAGCCGTTCGCACATCTTTATACAACCGTTTGACTGTAAAACGATGTGTTATGATTACGTTTAGAATAGCGTTTGTAATATTTTCTTCTTTATAAGTAGGGCGTTCCTATTTTTAAAATGTTCGATCAAACTCCTTTTGAAGATCGGCGTCTCGAACGACGAATATCGAAATATTAGCCCAAAACAGTAATTCCTTCACTCTTAACCTGCCAGTTTTCTACAAGGAGGGTCGATTATGCGCTTCCATTTTCGCAAGTCATCGTAACGATTTGATTGACTTCGCTTAATTTCAACATTCGGAACCTCCGGTCGGACGTTAGAGACATCGACTCAGACATCATCTTTATTAAATCTTTTTGTTTTCTCCTTCACCTTACGTGTTCGAGCCTGCCTACTATCACTTTTTTGACACCTGTGCATACTGTTGTTTTGATCCCCCCTACCGTTACTACCACCTTTTTCTTCCTCCAGCGAGTTCCTTATTACACCCCTACACACATCCAGGCAACAGCCACTCCCTGCTACTGTTGCTTTGATTGACCGCCCCCCTATGTGTTTCCTTACTACTATTTAGAAACGCCCCATGATGTAATATAGGAATGAGTACTCTAGCTAGGATTAGCGTATATTAATTGAAGGTACGATGATGGGGACGGACATAGATCCCCCCCCCCCGATCATTTGATTGACCTTGTGCCTATTTTTTTCTAACTTGTCAAAATTTATACTCTTGGGAATTTGCTTTATTTTGTGTGATGATACTAAAATAAAACAACCCATTGTTTCTGTGTATTTAAAAGAAAATACAACTTTGTGATATACGGATTGTAGTATTTGATTCATCTGCAAAAAAAGACCTTGCTAATTAGAATATTCTTTTAAACATTCATTTCAATTACTTCCTTAATATTTTTCTCGGTTTCCTTCTGGGAATATTATCTTCAGTTAACTATTACGTGTAATTATATTCATGCAGATATTCTACATGATTGATACGTGCGTAATATTTTCGTATGAAAGTTATAATAAACACAAACCTTATATATATATATATATATGTATATATATATAAATACATATATATATATACATATACATATATATATATATATATATATATATATATATATATATATATATATATATATATATATATATATATATTAGGGCGCTAGACTAAAATACATAAGGTACAAGCTTCGAATCCTACCAACAGTCAAGCTACGCTGATAAGGAGTAGGGCTCCGAAACACGCATGTCAGTAGATTACTTTTGGTTTTTTAAATAATATATATATATATATATATATATATATATATATATATATGTATATTTATATATGCAAAGATATATGTTTTTTTTAGAAAAATTTGCCTACCACAATCCTCTGTCAGTTTTTGATCTACTGACATGGCACAACGCTTTGCCTTATATATATATATATATATATATATATATATATATATATATATATATATATATATATATATTATCGTAGGGTGGGTGGAATCATGCTCAAAACATAAAACATGGCAGTAGGGCCTCTCTCAATCATTTGTAGACAGTTGAGAGTAATACAGGTTGTCGCATAAGTTTCTTTACAATATACAGAGTATTCGAACCCATGCACCACTTTATATTTGCTTCTAAGCCGGGGAAAATCGGTGAAAAATCAGAAAAAAAAATGACATTTGCTAGGTGAAGGTCGAACGACATCATTACGAATATGTATGTGTAGCGCAATAGCTATTCGTTTATGTTTTAATTTTTAGCCTTGCAGCAAGCATGTCTCCATAGCCCAGGCATTAACGCCAAAGGAAAAATAAATCGTAAGCTTAACGTTTGGTTTCGATTTTCGATGGTGTCGCACGAGTAATTTTTTAACTTTGTAAATCAATACTATTAGGCCCAATATAACATGATAATAAATATGTAACCCACATTAATTAAAATATATTTTAGCATATTTAAGACCAGACATGATGGGAGGCCTGATAAAAAAAAATTACCCTCTGAAATAAAAATTATTTATATAAAGAATAACTTCCTGTTATGAAAACGTTAATTCATAATGATCGTTACTCTTGATTCTGTATATTAACAAACATAAAACGCATCGTTTTTAAAATTTCGTAAGTTATGAATCTATATCCTGTTCAATATTCTCTCGTAAAGTTTAGCTAAAGCCAGCTAAATGATTTTTGTAATCTGCGAAATGTATTTCATTAAACTCACTCTGTCAGTCCGTCCATATTTTCAAACTGTATATCTCCCGAAACAAAAAATCGCATATCCGCGCTTGGGGTGCGGTGGGGGGGGGCTAAAATTATTATTTTTTATTTATTTATCTTTTTTATGTATGGGCCGTTCTTTTATAGGTCTTTGGCCGATTAAATTAGTTTTAATGTGGTCAAATTTGAAAAAAAATACATACTTATACATTTGTACATGCATTTGTTTATATTATTTGTTGATGTTTAATCAGTTCATCTGCCTGTCACGTTGATACAGTGGTAACGTCACTAAATTTGAATGTTGCCGTTTTGCTTTCGGTTTCGATTCTAACTGAATACATTTTGTTTTGAAATCACGACGCCATAATAATATATATGAAATCTGGACAAATAAAAATATCATAATAAAACGTTTTAAACGAGCGGTTAGAATGACCCCCCCAGTCCAATTCATAAAACTCACTATGTTATCCTGTCTGTCTGTCTGTCTCCATATTTTCAAACTCTATATAATCCGAAATAAAGGTCGCAGAGCGGCACTAGGGACCTTAAATGATTGAATTTTTTTAGGGGCCGTACTTTTATGAGCTTTTAGCCGGTTAAAATTGTGTTTAAGGCGTCAAAAATGTGTCAAAATCGAAAATATCATTATACATTTTGTACATTCATCCTAGTTTATTTCGTCTCAGATCATATGCGTGTACTGTTTGTACGGTTGTGTTGACACAAGCTATATAAATTGTACAGATTCGGTTTCCGTTCTTTCTGATGACACCAGTTTTTTTTTTGTTTTTGTTTTTTTTTTTGCTTTTGAAATCACGACTCTATAATAATATATACGAAATCTGGAAAAATTGAAATATCATATTTAAGCGTATTTTACGACCTGGCAAAGCCGGGCGCCACCCCGTTCACCGTCTACCGCTTGTCAGTAATATCATAAGAGATTTAGGTCAGGCAAACACATTCAATATTAAAGATTATCCAACCAATTTATCTTGCGTCCTTATTTATGATGTATTGTGTGGCGAATCTATGCTTTATATGAAACATAAAAAAAAATTAGATATACAGAAATATGTAGGTTACAGTACATTTAAATTTCTACACCTGGGTAAAAGAGAAGATAAAAAGTAGTGAACTATCCGTGGAGGTTTTAAAAGAAAGGCGGATCTTTGTTGATTATAATGTAAATCACGGGTATTTATTAAAAGAGACGCAATTCTAACAGGTTCGGTATACATTGCATTGATAAAATGATATGAAATTGTCTCATAATACATTTTTACTCCAAGGTCACCACATATCAAGGCCGGAAATACAATCAGAGATCTCTATAACAGGCATGCCAGGAAAACAAATGAACACATATCTAAAGAAATGGCAAAAACACTAGAGGATGACCTCCAATCTGTAGCGGAATGGGGACATAAATGGATGGTCACATTCTATGATGCCAAGACTAAACTGGTTTCCTTCAATAATTGCAATAAACCTTCTCTGCTACCAATAGCAATGGCCAGTGACTCCCTGTCTGAGAGTACACCTTTCAAACTGATTGGCCTAACAGTCACAGGAAACATGACTTGGAACAATTATATTGAAAACATTGCCAGGGTCGCTGCGAAAAAGGTAGGCTCTCTCTACCGTGCTAGAAAACTACTGACACCTGCAAGTACCCTGTACCTCTATAAGGCCACCATTCGCCCATGTATGGAGTATTGTTGTCACATTTGGCCTGGTGCATCTGCTACTAGTCTTTCGCTCCTAGACAATGTTCAAAAAAGAGTCGCCAATCTGATAGGCCCTGAACTGGCATCTCAGTTTCGACCTCTGCCCCATCGACGAAACGTTGCATCTCTCTGCCTGTTCTACAAGTATTTTAATGGTGAATGCTCTGACGAACTTCAGACACTTGTGCCCCCACGACGTAGACACCCTCGACAAACCCGACAGGCAGCTTAATCCCAGCTCCACACAGTAGAGATCCGTAGATGTAAAAGATCTTCCTAGTCCAGTAGTTTCTTCCCCAGAACCGCTAGACTCTGGAATTCCATTCCAAGTTCCTGCTTCCCCAACTGTACTGACATGCAGAAGTTCAAGTGCAACGTGAACCGACATCTTGCTGTCCAAACCCCAACATAGTGCGCCAGTAGTTGCTGCCCCTGATAGTAACCCCCTACACCAAATTGGCAATGCGCCTTGTTTGGGGTGAAAATGTAATAAACAATAAATAAATAAAAAGGAGTAATAAGTGTTAGGTCGTTTGTGAGACAATTCAAATGTGATGCTTGAATTTTAGTAGGGTTTAATTATTTGAGAGGACAGGTAAAGAAAGTCTTATTTACATTAGAGTTAAAAATGGTCAAGTTATAGTAAACAGGGACGCCCGTTGACGTTTAGTTCTAGATAGAAATATAGAGTAAGATACATTTTTGACACTAGTAGTTAAACGAGAATTTGTTGCAGACATTTTAGAGGGGGGGACAATTGAGTGGAGGTCAGTCGATCACTTGAAATGTAAGTAACGATGCTTGTCGCACCACTTTTTCGTTAAGATCTTCAGAAAGAATGAAGATAAATTAATGTCGCAAGAAAGTCAGAATACACTTTTATACGTTTAGAATTTTATAGATTTGGACTAGATTTTTAAGGCGATGGACGCATTCCGATTTTTTTGTTTTACATAGACATCACCACTTGTCAAGGCCAAGAGGTCGATCGAGGATAAGGGTTAAAGGGTTTACAGTAGAAATTGGGCAATATAGTAATCGTTAGTAATGGAAATTCGGTAAATGTGTTAACTTATATGGAATGGCTCATCAAAAACTTGTTTACGTAAGACTTGAAGACAACCATATTGCAGTCAGCTGGAAAGCAGGAAAAAGGAAGACGATTACATTTTTTTGATGACCCATTCCTCTTAAGTTAACAAACTTACCGAATTTCCATTACTAACGATGACTATATTGTCTAATTGACTACTGTACACACTTAATCCTTATCATCGAGTGGCCTCTGGGCCTTGATAAGTGGTAGCGCCTGTAAAAAAAAGAAATAGACAAATAACGAATAAGTAGAGGAGACAGGAATCAAGGAGCATTTGAAATACAGTGTAACCCGGATATTAGATAAGTCTCTTCTCGTACGCAAAATTATGTTATATCAGGGTTACACTAATATCCAGGGTTCCTGTATCAGGTTTACCCTGTACATTAACACAGGTTCTATTTTTCGACCAGAGAAAAACTTATCTTATATCTGTTTTTCCTATATTCGGGGCTCTTATATCCGTGTTACATTGTATTAACCAAAAGTCGAAAAACAAAAGGAGACAGAAAAGAAGATATTAATAAATCAAAACAAAAAGAGAAAAATAACCGAATCATAAGAAATAGAACACGAAAATATAACAGGAAATGACACCCAAAAAAAGGGATAAGAACAAAAAATATGTATTATTGGAATGAATAAACAGTTATCTGAATTAAAAGAAGAAGAAAACAAAGGAGATATTAGCAAGTAAGATATACAGTAAATAAAAAAGAATAAGAAAAGTAAGGAAAAAGAAAACAGCAATCGAAAGGAAAATTAGCTAGTTGAGGAAAAGGAAAAAAGTAAAAAAAAGAACAAAACAGAGCTAAAAAATGGAGGAACATTTGCACGTATTTAAAAGGATCTGTATGCTCGTGTGGTACTTGGCCTTCATATGTATTGGTACATATTTAAAAACAAAGAAGAGTCAAAAAAGAGGAAGAAATTAATAGACACAATATCTACAAAACACAAAGCAAAAGAATATATATATATATATATATATATATATATATATACATAAAGAAAAGAATCATTAAATTAGAATAAAAAAGGGGGGATATTTTAGAGATAGAAGATGAAAACCTTATAGGAAATGCGTAAAACAAATATAAGGAATCTCTTCGAAAAGGAAGAAACCATCATTTAACTGGAAGGAAAATACATTTTTCAGCGTAGAAAACAAAAATAGATTTGCTAGAAATTTTAAGTATTGCTGCAAAATCGATAAAATGGGGGAAAACGATAGAGGACAAGTCGGAAAGAAATGTGAAGAATTTTAAGAAAAAAGTATCGAAAAAATTTTAATGTGCTGAAGGGAAAAATAAATCTGCGAAAGTGATGTTAAGAAAGATGGAGTCGAAGAAGGAAGTAAAAAAATTGGTTTGAAGCAATTGAAACTGGTTGGCTTGGATCGATAGTTAGAGAAGAAAGATGGCTGACCGAATTAAATTCCGAACAGAGCTAGCCTAATTCAACCAGGTCACGTTTGCGTACCGATGGGCTGTGCGGACAGGCTCTAATGCAGGCGGACTTAAATCCTTAGAGGATACAATCAATCTGATAATACTCCAAAATTTCAAGACAAAAAAAAAATAACCCTAAAAACGAAAACAGAAATTTAACAAGACGTAAAACAATAAAGTGAACGTAAATTACAAGAAAATAGAAAACAGAAAAAGGAAAGTTGTAAACGTAAAACAAATGTTGGGTATAAAAGTGGGGTAAAAATTAAATAAAAATCACTGTGAAAAAGAGGAAAATAAATGAGAAAGACCAAGAAGAATAAAAAAAATAAACGTAAAAGAAAACTAAAAATAAAATGAAAGAAAAAGAAATAAACAAAAAGAGGCGGGTAAAATGAAAAAGAAAAACTAAGAAGGAAATAAAAAAAGAAATATAATAGATAAAGAAGTAAAAAAAAAATGTTGTAATAGATTTGACAAAGAAAGAAAATAAGAAATAAAAACATAAATAATAAATAAAAAGAGAAACGGACTTAGCAGAAATATACAAAATACAGAAGAGAGAAAAAGTATTACACAATATAAAAAAAAAATAGAAGAACGAAAGAAAATAGCATAAATGAGAAAAAAGAGGGTGAAGAAACCAAATAACAGCAAGGAAATATTCTCTTCAAGTCCAATGTAAACAAGTTCTTGATGAGCCGTTCCACTTAAGTTAACAAATTTACCGAATTTCCATTACTAACGATTACTGTATTGTCCATTTGACAAATGCACATTCTTAACCCCTATCCTCGAGTGGTATCTGGGCCTTGGTAAGTGCTGGTCTCTATGTAAAAAAAGAGATAAATAAGTTAACAGAAAAGAGTGGAAAAAGTTATACATTACAAGCAATAAAAGAAAAAAAACAAGGAGATAAAAAAACAGAAATACAAAAATGAGGAAACGCAAAAAAGACGAAGAGACTATGAAAAGCAATACATGAACAGGACTAAAGTAAATACAAGCGTAAAAAAAAGGTAAAAGAAGAATAAAACTATAGTAAAGAACCAATACTAAGCGAGTGTGCAAAGACACACACTTATTTGCAAAGAATACTTTATTTATTTATTTGCCGACAATTACCTTCATCTTTATACTTTTTGTTTCACGACGTTTCGGCCAACTAGTCCTTTAGTCTTCCTCAGGTCGTTAACTGCGTTGGGATAGAAATGCTGGATCTCTTAACTGTATCTTCAGTAATGACCACCGTCCTTTGTTGTTACAGTCTTTCAGCGTTTTGGTCAACTAATCTTTCGGCCGTGTTTGGGTACTTAAAATACTTGACAAAGCTAGATGAATATTTGGCTGAAACGTCGTGAAACAACAACCAAAAGATATAAGAATCATAGCCCGCAAATAAATAAAATATTCAAATTACTCATCTCAAACAATTCCAATAATTAAATAATATGATTTGCAATGGTTATCGAAAGTATTGGAGAGTACTGGTAATCAGTGGATGTTTTTTGTTACGCCGACACCATAGAACATTTATCAATTTCTAAAAAGGTTAGTACGACTAATTAAATCATATAATGTGACCTTTCACAAAATAAGACGGCATTAGCTTCCGCCGACATACAATGCCTAATAGTGATAAAGGTTCTAATTAGATGTAAAGAGCGAAGAAAAAAAAAACACTACGCAGAATTCACCTGGATGAGACAGGGAACTAAAGAAAACTGAGGGAATAAATATTGCAACCTAACTTTCGAGACCAATTATCGTTGACCGCTAGGACTTAATTGTACGCAACGTCTGCAATTCTGTAAAATAATTTCAAATGCTTATCAAAAATAGGAAAGAACGACGGGAACAGGGAAATACTAGCCAGTCACATTCCAGGAAACACCAACCGTTATTATCCGTGAGCAATAACAAATGAGTACCTGTGACACAACACGCAGTGAGTACTTACTATTATTATTATTTTAAATTATTATTATTATTATTATATTATTATTATTATTATTATTATTATTATTATTATTTTTATTTTTATTATTATTATTATTTTATTATTATTATTTTTATTATTATTATTTTTATTATAATTATTTTTATTATTATTTTTTATTATAATTATTATGTTATTATTATTGTTACTATTTTTATCATTATTATTATTGTTATTATTATCATTATTATTATTATCATTATTATTTTTAATAGTGTTTATTATTGTTTTTGTTATTATTATCATTGTTATTATTATTATTGTTATTACTATTATTATTTTTATTATTTTTATTATTATTATTTTATCATTATTATTTTTATTATTATATTGTTATTATTGTTATTGTTATTAGTATTGTTATTATTATTGTTATTGTTGTTATTATTATTACTATTATTATGGTTATTATTGTTATTATAATTGTTATTATTATTACCATTATTGTTATTATTATTATTGTTATTATTATTATTATTATTATTATTTTTATTATTATTATTGTTATTATTATTGTTATTATTATTATTATTATTATTTTTATTATTATTATTATTATTATTAATCCAACTTAAAATTATAAGTATAATTAATTGTAACGACTATTGCGACAATCTAAAAAAAAAGGTTATCAAAAGAGTTGATTGATAATAGAAATCTGGGAAAACTTCTTGTCGCTCAGGCTCCAGGGAAACGATAAATATTTGATGATGGCCTGTGTGGAAATTCTGAGTGATTTCTAAGAATTAAACTAATTGTAAAATGCGCTGCAATATATTTTAATTCATGCCGAGTTTGTATCTATTGTTACAGCTCAATTTCTCGATTGACTGGTATAGTGTACCTAATAATAGTATGGATTTTGTATGGATTCTGTGCAATCAGCTAGAATCGAAACCAAAATGTCTACAGCTCCATCTGTGTTCCTTATCATTTGAACAAACGACATAAAGGCAGTAAATATTTCAAATACAACTACTCCAACAATGAATAAATTTTCGCACGTGTAAAAGCGATAGGCATATGTCGGCGAGTTGAAATTAATATTTTGCATCTCAACTTGCCGACATATGTCTTTACGCGTTATTCATCCAACAAAACAAACATTTTACTCGTTATTTACCATACTTGCTGTATGATTACTATTTTCTGTTTATTCCAATGTTATGAGACAAGTCATTTCATAGTTTATCGGTTAAATATTTCCACGACATATATTACGTACTATTTTTATAATCACAATAATTATAAGAAGAAGAAGAAGGAGAAGAAGATTACTACTACTACTACTACTACTACTACTACTACTACTACTACTAATAATAATAATAATAATAATAACTAGCGGCATCTGTGGAAATTCCATAGCGGCATTTTTCAAATGTAATATATTGTTGCTTGGCATTCATTGGGCGTTCTGTTCCGCATGAATGAAGGCACAAGCATATAATTCTAGCCTTTTTAAATAAACTGTATCGCCCTCTTACTAAAATAATAACGTCGATATATTTCCTGGGCTGATTATGTCATTACAAACACACATGTCAATTAACTCACATTTCATCATTTTTCATAAGTATTGAATACGTTACTATGTTCCACAATAATTTTTCATAATTTTAACCCACATCATCACCCCTCCCCTTATTAAAATAATAAATAGTATATATTTAATTGGCTGATAATTACATAAAAACACCACAACTATCAATTATCTTTTCAAAATTTTTGAGTATGGCACTAATTTCGACAATGGTTTTCATCATTTAAACTCACTATATCACACACCTTACTAAAACATTAACTAATTTCATTACAGCCACATCAACCAACTCGCATTTATTCATTTTTTCATTATTCTTGGGTATGTTACTAATTTCGACAATATATTTTTATATTTTAAACCAACCTTACTAAAATGAAAAAAAACTTGGATATATTTGCTGGACTGCTTATTTCATTACAAAAAAAAACAATCGACTAACAAACATTTCATTATTTTTCATAATTCTTGGGTATCTTATTAACTTCAACAATAATTTTTCATAATTTGCACCCACATTATCACCCCCTCCTTAATAAGATAATAAATTTGATATATTGTCTAGGCTGATTATTTCATTACATTCACACCAATAAATTAAGTCACGTTTCATTATTTTTCATAATTCTTGGATATGTTACTAATTTCGACAATAATCTTCCATAAATTCAGCACACCTTATAGCTTCTCTCCTAACTAAAATAAAAACGTTGATATACGGTCTCGGCTGACTTTTTTTTCATTACAACACACCAAACAAATCACATTTCATAATTTTTTAAATAATTTTGGGATATGTTACTAATTTCAGCAATCATTTTTATGATTTAAGCCAACATCACCTCTCCCCTCTCTACAAAAACAATATTTTTGATAAATTGTCTGGTCTGATTATTTCACTGCAAATACACTAATGTATTAAATCACATATTATCATTTTTCATAATTCTGGGTTATGTTACTAATTTCGACAATCATTTTTCATAATTTAAAGAATCCTTACTGCGCTCTCTTACTAACATAATAACTATGATATATTGTCTGAACTAATTATTTAATTTTGAATACACCAATCAATACACTCACATTTAATCATTTTTCGTAATTCTTGGATAGGTTACTCATTCCGACCATAACCTTTTGTAATTAAAACCACCCCTATGTCTCTCTCTTACTAAAATAATGACTTTGATATATTGTATGGCTGATTATTTCATTACAAACAAACTAATTAATTAACTAACATTTCATCATTTTCCGTAATTCTAGGATATCTTCCTAATTTCGCCAATCATATTTCATAATGTAAGCCATCATTATCGCCTTCCCACTTACTTACATACTCATTTGGATTTATTGTCTTTGCTGATTATTTTATTATAAACACACCAATCAGTTAATTCACATTTCATCATTTTTCGTAATTATTGGATATGTTACTAATTTCGACAACAATTTTTATAATTTAGTCTATCTTAAGCGCCCTCTCTTATTAAAATAATTTGATATGCTGTTTGGGCTGATTATTTCATTAAAAAACACAACTATCAACTCACTCACATTTCATCATTTTTCATAATTCTTGGATGTGTTACTAATTTCGACAATCATTTTTTTTATATTTTTAACCCACATTATTAAACCGCCTCCACTTTTAAAATAATTATTTTGATATATTACCTGAACTGATTATTTCATTTCAAACACACCAATCAATTAACTCACATTTCATGAGTTTTCATAATTCTTGGATATGTTACTAATTTTGACAATCATTTTTCATCATTTTAACCCACATCATAGAACTTTTACTAAAACAATAACTTGAATATATTGTACTGCCTGGCAAACACACTAATGCATTAAACCACATATTATCAGTTTTCATAATTCTTGGATATGTTACTAATTTCGAGATTCATATTTTATAATTAAACCCATCCTCATCTCCCTCTCTTACTAACGTAATAACGATTATATATTGTCTGGACTGACTATTTTATTATAAACACACCAATCAATTAATTACATTCAATCATTTTTCATAATTCTAGGATATATTACTAATTTCCACAATCATTATTTTTTTAATGAAAAAAAAGACCACATTATGCTTCCCTCCCACTAATATAAGAACTTTGATATATTGCCTGGGATTATTACTTCATTACAAACACACCAATTAAGTAAATCATGTTTCATAATTCTTGGATATGTAACTAATTTCCCCAGTAATTTTCATAACTTTAACCTCCTATGTCGCTCCCCCATCCTTAAAAATTAACTTTGATATATTGCCTGGGCTGATTATTTCATAACAAACACATCAATCAATTCCGGGTATTCTCCTAGTATATATGGTCCACCTATCCTATCCAATCCCGGGTGATATTGTGTATTCTGCAAGTATATATCTTTCACCTATCTCATTTGATCCAGGGCAACGCTGAGTATTCTGTTACTATATGTTTCCCACCCTTCTCATTCAATACTGGGCGACGCTTTCTGCGAGTGTATATTTACACTTATCTCAGTCAATCCTGGGATTGACCTCATGTCCGCCACAACACTGTTAAAAATATACGTGAAATAAAGTAATGTTTAAATCGTAAACCGTTTCAGCCATTTCCGGGGCTGACTTTATTTCACAACTCTCTGCTAAAAATATACATGACCTTATGTAATGCCTTAATAGTAAACTGGTTCAGTCCTTTCCGGGACTTACTTCATATCTCCCACCCCACTGTTAAAATATACATTAAATAAAGTAATGTATAAAACGTAAATGAGTTCAGCCATTTCCAAGACTGACTTATTATCTCCCATCCTACTGGGAAAAATATATATTAAAGTAATGTTTAAAACTTAAATGGTTGCAGCGATTTCCGGAACCGACTTCATATTCTCCACCCAATTGTTAAAAACTATATATTAAATAAAGTAATGTTTAATGTTTAAACGGTTTCAACCATTTCCGGGGATTATTTCATATGCCCCACCAACTGTTAAGAATATGCATGAAATAAAGTAATGTTTACATCGCAAACGGTGTAAGTCATTTGAAATTAATACATAAAAACATTAACACAGTAGGTGATTAGGCAACTATTGCTTCAACATGAATTTCTGAGTGCATTATCAGTCTCAGCATTCTAGTGACTTAAATTCCCCCTCCTTTTTTGGGGGTCTTAGTTAATCGAGGAGACATCCTTCATTACTGAAACATTTTTTTTTGTTTTCTTACTGATCAAAGTGCTCCTTTTGGGGAGATGGTTTCCCCAAAAAAATTTAACCGACCTCATGTCCAACTCTGCCCTTGTAAACAAAAACATAATCAGAAGGGGAATATTCCAGGATATCATATAATTAATCAGAAGAGACATTTCCAGTGCATCTTATAATTAATCAGAAGGGAGATTTCCAGGGCATTTTGTAATTAAATCAGAAATTACTTTTACCAGTAACTTTTGTTACATTAAATATAGTACTTATATACAATGCCACCCCACGAGACAGATGTAGACAACAGGGTCGATTTTTAACGTGAAGAAAAGGAACAAAAACTTTTTCTTGGCCTTTTCTTGGTCTTTCAACGAGAGAGAAGAAGAAATTGAAATGTAGCACCTGGTGATCAGATACTACACTTTGATCTTGGCCAAACGGCCAAGAAGAACAAATCATTTTTATTAGCTTTGCCTCAACAGCGACACCATTTGCAAAGTTTATAAAATAGTGAAGTGTACTGGAAATATGCGTAGACTTCTCAGTCAGACTCTAAAGAACGCGATCTTTTATCAGTACGTACTCTCTGATGACAATCTGTTTTCGAACCCCTAGTCGGAATTAAATAATAATAATAATAATAATAATAATAATAATAATAATAATAATAATAATAATAATTGTGGAGGCTTAGAGCCACTCAAATTCCAGTATAAACCAATGCCCACTGCTAGCGAGAAATCAATGTTAAGAGGATGTTGCGATGATGCAAATTCATTTGCAAAGCCTATCGAAGAAGAAAAAGAAGAAGAACTGATAAACCCGCCCAATACAGCCCCCTAAATGCCATAATAGTTTACAAGAAGAGAAAGTCTTGCTAAATTATAGATTTTTCCGTTCCAGCAGCCCAAAGAGATTTAGAAGCGGAGCAACAAACCTGGACTGGCCATAGAGCTCAATGGGATCTTGAAATGAACAAAGTAAACATAACCCTAATAATAGTAGGAGTGCTAGGGACGATACCAACAAACTTTGAAAACAGAATTGGAGAGATTGAGATCACAGTGTTGACCGAAAATATACAATGGATTTTAATAATGAAAACTGCAGAAATATTACGAAAACCCTTTGAATGTGGAAATTCACATCCCACATAAACTACACACAACTTAGACACAAAAATGGCTACCAATGAATAACTATAAGGATGAAATCATTAAAATTGAAACCGAATAATTGTAAGATATCTTTTCTTTTTCTTTTCTTTTTAAGTGTCACCATGTGTGGGCAGCATACCAAATAATGAGAGTCAAAGAGGACGGATAGACCGAGGAGAGAAAGCTCTCCGCTGGCTGAGTGCAAAGGGGACTTGGACCTTAGGAAGGCTTATTGCCACCCCAAATCGTAGTAAAGATCAATAGTCGCCGCCAATGAGAATTCAATGGTAAAGGGATGTTGCGATAACGCAAAATATTTTGCAAAGTTTATCAAAAGAGGTGCCGCGAACTGGCGTTCTAGAGAGACTTGATTTCACTCAGACTCCAAGGAAGACCACATGTCGTTCTCAAAGAGCGATCTTTTCTGATAGCTTATGCCACTACTCCAAATGAGATAATAATAATAATAATGATAATAATAATAATAACAACAACAATAATGAAAATAATAATGATAATAATAATAACGATAATAATAATAATAATAATAATAATAATAATTAGATGACAAAAATAAGCAACACAAGCTTGAAATAATGAAAATTTAAAGAAATCATCAAAAGAAAAAAAAAAACAAATGAAACCAAAGGAACTGCAACTGCCAGAAAATTCATAAAATGGCAAAACGAACACAAAATGCGATAATAAGCGCCGCATCTGATATCACACAAAATGAGCGGGAAGAATTAAGCCTGATAGAAAGAACGAGGAAAGAGTTGACCAAAGGGCACGTTAGTAATTAATCATTCGGGGGGAAATATATTGCAACTTATATTTTACGAATACTAAATGTTGTTTGCGAGAAATCGACGATGATATGCCGTTATGATAGTGCAAATAATTTGTAAAACGTGATCGAAAAATTGTAGAGTGTTTGAAATATGGGGGCATTTTTTTTTTTGCCACCCGGAATGCAGGCGCACAGACGTGATTATTAAGAGCAATTATTCGTAAAGACTTGGGTCAAAACCTCTGGTCAGTAAACTACAGTGTGGAACAATAAAAGTGTCGCCCTAAAGAAAACGACGTTACATATTTATTTTAAACTTTTATTGAAAAAATAAATTCAGGTAACTTGTTTATGTAGTAGTTCTGACATCTATTCATCTGTAGGTGACTCCAGCGTCAATCACCGCCTAAATACGAGACCGGAAATAGAAGCATGCTTTTTTCCAGTAGCGCCGGAGGAAGCTCGAGAAATACGCTGCGAATGACAGCGTCAAGCTGGTTTGATGTGATGGAAGGTCATGTTTGGGATGTTCTCGACGTATGACATCCCGAAGTAGTTCAGCGGGTTCAGTTCGGGGGCGAAGGGGCAAGTGAGAGAAGAGTACAGAATCGTATCCCAGCTTCAGAACACAAGCCTGAGTCTCTTTGGATTTGGGGGGGAGCGGCTCTAAGCCCTGCTACCACATCCAGGATGGGCTAGCGGATACCTGATTGCACGAGGGAATCTCCAAATTCTCCAGCATATCCAGGTGCACTTTGGTGTGGTCTTTCAAGCCGACATTGAAGATGTGAGGTTGCATGATATATTCCACATTTGAAACCACAGCAAAAACAATAACTGGGGCCGGAAACTTTATTTTCATCATCCTATGCAGTTCTTGTTATTCGTGGCAATCCAGAGATGCATTTTTAGTGTGGTGGCAATGGTTTTGTTGCCATAGCTTGGATCGGTGCAAACGCTACACTGCAATACACAGCTTATAAGTGCAGTACAACAAAATAATACAAGGTAGAAACAACCAATATAAATTAGATAATCGTAAGTTAACTACCCCTTTTCACCCAAAGAGTAGCGCAGTGTTGGTATACATTGGGAAAACACCAAACAGTCGAGCAAGGTTATTGAGGATTGAAGAGCTGGACAGAGAAAGAAATAGGCCTCAAGTTGACAGGTGCGAAAGGGGTAGGACCAGTAAGAAGCTTAGTCCCACTAAGATTCCAGCGAAGATCAATGAGGATTGCGAGTGAGCAGTTAATGACAAATGGATGTAACTAAAAGGCAAACTAATTTGCAAAAGCGATGAAGAATAGTAGAAATCTGAATGATTTTTTACACATATTCCAGAAAACACCAGTGATCCTTGACTGATCCTGACTTGTGTAATAACATCTAACAAAAATCAATCTGTTCAATGATCACAGACCCAACATATCAAAGACCAGAACTAATGGAATCAGTAAAATGCAGCGGGTACATGAGCCTTGACAGGAAACTTATATTAATATGAATTAAAAAATCTAACAACACTAATTTTTGTTGCAGTAGGAAGATTCACGAAAACACTGGAAAAAAGCGTAAAATAAATTAAAACAGCCGGAATTATTATGAATAAAAATCAATAAAGATCAAGGAAAATAGAAATTACAAACGCTGTTAATTGCACACACACCAGAAAAAAATATCTAGTGCAACATAATATAAGTCTCTGAAGTCTCAGAGCTAAGAAAATCTCACGGGGAGTGTGAACATTGAACGAATAATTACAGGAAATGTGCAGAGAACACTGGAAATTTGGAGAAGGTTAGTATGACTCAAATTCCAGAAAGGCCCATTAGTTTATATAGGGTTGTGATAGTGAAACTCCTCTGAAGAAAAATCTAGAAGACAAATTGCAATTTGTATCGAAAGCAGTGGAAACTCCTAAAATTTGGTGTTTACTCGTTGTCAGTTGGATCAATTACTGATGGAGATCTGCGGAATTTCCTGTAAGTCTATGATTATAATGTTACTTCAACTAAAAACAGGAAGAAGAAACAAAAATTAGAAAGGGAAAAATAGAAGTAAAAACAGGACACATGGGATAGATGAACTGAATATCTTTACTTGTAAGCAGATTAACAATGAAAAAATAAACAACATACAAGTGTTACATTGTGTATCTATTTATGTTTGTTATTAAGGAAAGAGAGACAGTGATATATAGAGAAAATGAACAGAAGACAATACTATATTTGTATGGTTTAAGTACAGACATATCTGAAATGATATACACGCAATTTCAGTTAGCGTTCCAAAGTGCGTGTTTTTTTTAGAGCGAGGATGTATAGAGAAAGAAAAACAGAAAAAAGGAAGGAAATCATGATGAACTGTAGTCGCAAATAGAAATTGCGTCTCATCTTTTTTCTAAAGCCTGTGGCTAAAGATCAGTTGAGATAACATAATTGAATGAATGAAAAGGCGGGCAAAATGGGAGGGAAAAAGCGAAAGGGGTTTTAACGGATCGCGAATGGCCGGTTTAAATAGAGAATAACCCAGAAAAATGAAAGTAGAAAAGAACACGTATAAATACTAGCAAAAATGAAGTTATAAACTATAAAAACGAGCAGGAAATAAAAAAAAAATGAAGAGGAAAGTAACGGGAAGCAAAAAATAATAAGAGAAATAATAAAGATGCAAAGAGAATAAAATGATAAAAAAGTAAAAACAACATCAATAACAATAATAATTCGAAGAAAAAGAAGAACAACACCACCACTACCCCAACCACCACCAGCAACAAGAACAACAACAACAACAACAATAATAATAATAATCATAACAACAACAACAACAACAACAACAACAACAACAACAACAACAACAATAATAATAATAATAATAATAATAATAATAATAATAATAATTGTCGTTATATTGCTGGAGGTACACCTTAGTCCTTACACTGCCCTTTAAAGTACTCTATAAGCATGCTCAAATATATTGCCTCTGAAAATGTAGTCATCCTCCTAACCTTCTCTGGTTAGTCTGACGGGCCTGTTTTTTCTGGCATAAAGGGTTGCAAAACCGAATTAATAGCACCGTAAAACTTTGGAAGACTGACAATCTTAGAGAAGGAAAATACATATTTCAAATCACCGCTGTGTAGAGATGGTGTCTCGAAAAATAAAAAAGAAAGAAAAACAGCGGTTGTTAAAACTAATTATCTCTAAACTCCTTATGAATAAAATGTCAAATCAAATTATAAATTCATAATATTAATGAATATAACTGGAAACAAAATTGAGGGCTATATGCCTGACAGGCGTATATTGGCACAACAGCGGCACTCAGTCATCATACTCAACTGCTAGAATTATCAGAATTAAATAGAGTAACAAATAAAGCCTATAGTTATTCTTTACAAACAATGTTTACGAGTAAATGGAACGTCTGCTTGAATCAACAGAACATAGCATGTTGTATCAGGTAAGAGTAACACAGAAAAAAAGAGCAGTTATCAAAACTAAGATGTTAAGCATAAAAACGGCAGGTGAAAGCACGACCTGCAGAGTAATGCGGAAGACATATTAAAAAGTGGAAGATGTGGTTGAAGCGACGTAGACAGGATATAAAGCGAACAGTATTGGTAATGAGGGGAAAACTAATGAGGGCGTGCTGGAAGAAAATGTATGCTAAATAGAAAAGAGAAGGGATGGAATCATATTAAAAAAACTAAACAGTAAAGCTCTGAATTTTTAGTTAGACAGAATAAATGAAGCATTAATATGTGAAATGCAGGATTATAATGATTTTGTCGTAACAGGAAGTGTTTGGATCGGAGGAAAAAATGTATTTATAGGCTGTGAGCGTCCGAAATAAAATAAACCAAGGAGAATAGAAAGTTATATTAAGAAATTAAGAAAGAATATGAGCTTGCTTGTAATGGGGTTTGAACAGACCGTTGGCTGCAAAGAAGACAGAAAAAGTCAAACACCTGAAAAGTATAGAGTAGAAACAAGGGAAAAATACTGTCTTAAACGAAAAAAAAGCAACTCATGATATAAAAATAGCAAAGCTTAATGGATATGAAAAGAGAATTGAAATCTTTAGGCAGAATAGCTTGTTTGGCTGTGACCACTAGAAGTTCTAAGAAGAGCATTATAAAAGCTAAAATTTCTTCAATGAAATACCAAATTAAAAGAAATAAACAAAGTCTTGCGGTAATATGTGCAGTATTAACCAGAAACAGTACATGCTTTATGGCTGAACGTGTCGAGAAGTGGAATAGGAAATTGAAAAAACAAACTCAAAATGTGTTAAAATTTTTCTAAAAGCTCCCGGGCAAGATGGTGTCAGAGATGTTGGATAAACGTCTTACTGTCTTCTATGAAACGTATTACAAATCAAATTTAACGAAATCATGCGAAGAAATGTAATTCTTGAATTATGTAGGCATCAACATAAGATGACCTCTCAGAACGATACATCAAAGGGTATAGATGTCGATATGTATGCAAGTATTTCTAACAAGCACTGTTGCCGACGAGATTTATCAATATCTTGTACAGGAAAAAAAATTACCTGACGAACAAAAAGGGCGTGGCTTAGCTAGATGAAGTACTAAATACTTATTGATTATAGATAGGAGTATGCTTCTGATATATACGAAAAGACAAAGACAACTATTAAGAATTGTCATCTGTATGAAATTTAAAATGAAGGAGTGCGATGCCCTGAAATTGAAAAGGGGAACATGTATTGAAATTAAACGAATACTCGATTGAAAGGGTTCATATAAGAAAATGTGGGACTCTGTTCCGTCTGCCTGCTTCCCACCGGACTACAACTTGGATGTCTTCAAGTCCAATGTTAACAAATTCCTAATCAACCGCCCCCTTAAATAAACACTTCATCAAATCTCCAAACTAACTTAATGTACTTGCAATAATCCTTATCCCTGAGTGGCTAACGGGCCTTGATAAGTGGTGATCACTGTGTAAAAAAAAATGTATTGAAATTAAACGAATACTCGATTGAGAGAGCTGATATAAGAGACTGAAGACGAAAAATACTCTTATTTAGGAATTGTGGAAATAGATAAAATAATTCAACTTGAAAATATAATAGGAAAAAATAGGAAAAAAGATTACAGTTGATTTATAGGTCAAGATTGATTAGGTAAATAATCCAATATGACGCCATCTTTCCAAAAACACAACACCATTCGAAAATCAAAAAGGCTGCGTATAACTAATTAAGAAAAAGTTTGTTTAATTTATGCACTCCCAGTTTTTTCATATGGCCTTGATTGTATCACATGGAACAAACACCTAGCAAACCGCATGAAAGTTTTTCAAAAGTCATGTAATGTATTTTAGTACGGGGCATCGCATGATTTAAATATACAAAATATCCAGGCTCCGTCAAAGGACAGTTCTATCTACTCTATTTTATAAAACTAAAAAGCAAAACGCTTAAACTTTTATCTTTGTAAAACGATAAACCACTGTCCTTCATGTAATCCTTTAAGAGTATATTAGAAGGCATAAGAGGCAGAGAAAAACAAGGAAGAGGAAGAGAAATGATAGGCGTTTACAACCAACTTGCCTTGCATCGGAAAAAATGGCGAAGACCATTTACGTGGGTTCGCAATCCGCACAAGGTGGAAGATGCGACCCATGATGAATGTCATCAAATTTAATGTAGTCAATAGGTGACCTTTACAGCGGGGGGGATCGGTTATTGTATGAATAATAGGGCACGTCGTATGAACTTTATTGATAAATTCTAAGAAATAATGGTGCATGAATAAAATTATTGGTTGCAAGGCGTTTTAATTTGCTGCATCATTTCTAATTGTTGATTGCAACTGTTTATCTAAGGTAATCCGTAGTGTTTCTTTGTATACTTCGCTGCATTGCATGTGCTAGTTAACCTAATCAAACTCAAAACCCCACACATTTTTATCTGACAATGAATATCTTGTTTACAATCGTAAAGTATTCTGATACAAAAATGAACCTCTATCTATTCTATACATCATTCGCTTAAATTCCCATACTTATACCATCGAACGTGCACATACACAAACCCACACTTCTCTCTCTCTCTCTCTCTCTCTCTCTCTCTCTCTATATATATATATATATATATATATATATATATATATATAGAGAGAGAGAGAGAGAGAGAGAGAGAGATATTATTACAGTTTTATCTGCTTAGTTACACATGTATCGTTTACTGAATCGTATCAAGGATCCAGTAACTTCATCAGACGTTAAGAGAAAAACTTATCATTATAAGAAAAACGATATTAGAAGAAGTATAGACAAAGGGGGAGAGGAAGTTCAATTCTGAGTCGACAACATTTAAGTTTTAATTAAATAAATATTGAAAAAGGGTGAGGTGGAGTTAAAAATATAAAACCAGTAGATGGAGAAGGAAGAAAAGAAGGGAAGGCGGTAAAATGCATAAGACTTTGAAGGCGAGGGTAGGGCGAGAGAAAGAGAGTGATAAGAACCCAAGGGAAAATGAGAAATACAAGCAGTTAAGGAGGTGTCGGACTGTTGGACTGTCTGCCCCCCTTATCTTTGCTTCTCCTAATATCGTTGTTCCCATCATAATAACAATTTCTGTTAAAGTATGGTGAAGTTACAAGATCGTTGATACGATTCAGTAACCGAAACATGTGTAAGTAAATATATATATTTGCTCTGCAATAGTATTGAGCATTTTCCTCAGGTTTTTACTAATTGCACTTTTTATGTTTGTTTTGAAGTATAATAATGCATGCAGCAGTCCTGCTGTTTTAACGTCTCTACAAAATTAAGAAACTATAGTGTCCCGCAAATTTCCTGTTGATTCTGAAGTACATCTTACTTCCGTGAGTAAAACACGCCCTCTTTTACCAACCTGAAAATAACTGCGATTTGGCGTGAAACGTACAGCTCCTAGGCTTCACAAATGGTCACCCATCCTGTACTAGTAAGTCCCATCATTGCTTAACTTGGAAGAAAATAAGAGATAAAGGGGGGGGAGAAACAGAAAAAAGCAGACGAACAATGAAATAAATGTTTACTAATGAAAGTAAATGCATATACGTATATTTGTGTGTGTGTAACTAAACAAATAAAACGGTATTAAATAATATATATATATATATATATATATATATATATATATATATATACATGTATATATATACACATAATTAATGTATACTATAATAGATCACAGCTTGTTATCGAGCTCTGTTTTATAAACAGCGGTGTTTCATTTGATTACACTTTTTGAAACAACAATGCAATCATATATATACATATATATATATATATATATATATATATATATATATATATATATGAGTCTGTGTGTTTTTGTGTATGTGGTATGTAAGATTACAAAACCTAAACCATAACTCACATAGACGCGACACACATAGACGTATATATAAAAACACAAACAAATGATTACATACATTTTTAGACAAACACGTATGTACACCTACAGTGCCATCATCGTACAAAAATATATATCTATATTATATAAATGTGTGTGTAATGTACTTAAATAAAGAGAGTGTATATTTTACGTATGCTACTATTGGTATACATATTTACACAGAAATATAGTTTTACATAAATACGCAATAATAATAATAATAATAATAATAATAATAATAATAATAATAATAATATATATATATATATATATATATATATATATATATATATATTCAAGTACAACATCAGCTTCTTAAAAGGAAACAATGGAAAGTAAAAATAAAACACATAAAGGAGAAAGGATAAAGCCTTAAGCCTTACAAATATCTTTGGCCTAGGAATGCCAAACTCTGATACCTTACTCAGGGGACATCAAGAAGGAAAAAATCATCCATCTGCGAATCAAACATATATATATATATATATATATATATATATATATATATATATATATATATATATATATATATATATGCTTTTTCTTTTGCACATTTGACCTGTATATTTGCTCTTCCATTCACATACATGTTTTTTTTTGCTGTTCATATTTCGTTCTCTATTGTTCTTGGTATTCTCTATTACTCGCTTTCCATATTCTTTTGCCGTAATTCTTCTGTTGCGATAGATATTAATTTTAGATTTACCTTGTTTTTTTTTTGTAATATTTTATCCGTTTTTTTTTCCTTTCTAATTCTGGTCTGAGTTGTTAAGGCCAACGATCTTTCTTTATTTTTATTTGGCCTCACATCTACCCAAGGGAATGGACGGAGTTAGCATCAGGAGAAGAAGAAGAAAAGAAAAGAAGGTCATCGAAGCATATAATATCTTAATGTATTTAGCAAGTTAGTGTTTATATCACTGAGGTAGATGTGTTAGGACGAAGGGAACATGGGTTGTAGAAATGAATGAAGGTAGATATATCTGAATATATATATATATATATATATATATATATATATACATATATACATATATATATATAAATATATATACGAATATATACATATGATATATATATGATTATCTATATATGAATATATATATATGAATATATACATGTGTATATACGAATATATATACATATATATATATATATATATGAACATATATATATATATATATGTATGTATGTATGTATGTATAGATAAAGAAAGATGCTGATATTTGGACAGAGAAAAAGATGTGTACAGAAAGGCAGAGTGCTTAGAAAAATACTAGTATTTAAGACATAGCGACCTCTTTTTTTATTTAGTTTAGTCGAAGTTCATAGAAATTCAGGTGTCCCCATATTTTTGCTTACATTTATTTCTGTTTGAGATACATAGATGTTCGAATATTCCGTTAAAGTTATACTTTGTTTTTCCAACAGTTATTTCGTAAGAAAGTTGTAACATATTTTCCTCTTGCTAATTGGCCACTTAAATTTGGTATATATTTCTTGTAATTTCTTAAGCATATTAAACTCCAGAATAAGAATTCTCCCATATTGCTTCCTGTTATTACTTGTTGTTACATTACTTGGAGAAGATGCGCAATACTTCGAACATCTCAGATGGGTTAACCATAGCGAGGAAATTTTTTTGGAAATTTTTTTGCTTTTAATCTAATCTCTACTTAGCAAAATCCAGAAGCTACTTTAGGATAATGGTTAAAGAGTGTGACAATAACGTAGTAAACGTTTATAGTAAAAATTGGATAAATTGGATTACTTAAGGCGACGGCCCATCAAGATCTTTTTACGTTGGACTTCAAGACAACCATATTGCAGTCAGTTTAAAAGCAGGGAACGGAAACGTGTTCCACAGGCGGCAGTGCTAAAAACGAGAATGTCATCAACGTTTAGGTTTAGGCACCGATAAATATTGGTAGAAAATATTATTAATTAATCATTATTAAATTGGATTACTTAAGGCGACGGCTCATCAAGATCTTTTTACGTTGGACTTCAAGACAACCATATTGCAGTCAGTTTAAAAGCAGGGAACGGACACGTGTTCCACAGGCGGCAGTGCTAAAAACGAGAATGTCATCAACGTTTAGGTTTAGGCACCGATAAATATTGGTAGAAAAATTTTATTGATGGCAGATTCATCTAGAGGAGTGTTTTTCTGAAAGTTTCACAAAGGAGGATCATAGATTAAAATAAAAACCATCACTTGCATGACTAATTATAAATTCGAAGAGAATTTGCTTTTGAAAAATGTTCATGGTTTATCTTTAGGGAAAATTATATACTTGCCAGGTTGTCCAGACAAACAGGTATACAATAGAAATTAGACGGTAGAAAATCGTGTTTGGTAAGTGTTCAACTTATCTCTAGTATGCATTCCGTAATGAGAAACATAGAAGGAAAGAAGAGTTAAAGGGATGAATATAAAGAGCAATGGGAAGAGATATAAGAGATAACTATTTTACCGGTAGAAAATGGAAATTAAGAATGAGAAACAATAAAATATATTCCGACAAGAGAACTAATATAAAAAAATGAAAACATGTTAATGAAGGTAAGATATAGGAAAGAAAGAGAAAACTAACATAACTTTAGAAAAAAATGGTAATATAACAATAGTCGAAAATGTAAACGAAAGAAAAAGTAATGTACATGGGTAAGTTTCGCAATCTTATATTTACAAAACTGTTTTATACAGAACTGTAATCTTCAAAATAAAATGATGTCTTTATTTCATTTTTTAATTTTTTTTTGTCAATTTTTCCATACATTTTTTTTTCTTAATTATTTTTTAATGAATTTTTTTAATGATTACGGAATTAGGAGGAAAATAAAATAAAATATATCGATTCTAGGAAATGCTAGTGTGCGGTGAAGGGGACTAAGACGAAGCAGAATGTAATAATAATAATAATAATAATAATAATAATAATAATAATGATGATGATGATACTACTACATCTACTACTACTACTACTAATAATAATAATAATAAGAAGAAGAAGAAGAAGAAGAAGAAGTAGAAGAAGAAGAAAAAGAAGAAGAAGAAGAAGAAGAAGAAGAAAAAAGAAGAAGAATAGATAATTGCAAGGAGGACTGGGCCTTGGAGATACTTTTTGACCGACACCATTCCAGTGAAACCAATGGTCGCCACCAAAAGAGAAAGCAATGACCAGCGGCTGTTACAATAACGCAAATTTATCTGCACTGTTTATAGAAAGAGGTGGAGAGTATTGGAATCAGGCGAGACTTGTTGTCACTCGGATGTTTAAAACACCAGAAGTTGTTTTTAAAGAGAAATATTAGATGACGGCCTGTGTGACTACTCTCTAGTGGTTAAGTAATAATAATAATAATAATAATAATAATAATAATAATAATAATAATAGGATGACGTAATAAAAACGAGTTATAGAGATACTGATAAACATAATAATGATACATATGAGAAAAAAGATTGATTCGATAAATTAAGCGAAAAGGATTAAGTAGAAAAATACAAACATACATTATAAAACACTCGTCTAGCTGAAAACACTATCAATAATTCCCCCCACTTTTATCTGTGCCTAAACCTAAACGTAGATTCCATGAACAAAGCTCCTTTCTTAGAACTGCACGCCTGTGGAATTGTATTCCGTTTTCCTACTTTCCGCCTGACTACAATATGGTTGTCTTCAAGTCTAACGTAAATAAGTTCTTGATGAGCCGTTCTATATTAGTTAACAAATTTACCGAATTTTCATTACTAATGATTACTACACTGTCCAATTTCTACTATACACCCTTTAAGCCTTATCCTTGAGTGGCATCTTGGCCTTGATAATGTGGTGATGGCTGTATAAAAAATATATACATATTAGCAAAATCGAAAGTTCAGAAAATATATGTCAAAACCATCGGAATGAAAACAAAGAAAAGAAGGCAGGAAACGCGATAGAGGCGAAAAACAATGGAAGAGATGACGATATGGAGCAGGATAGAGTAGAAGAATTCATAGTTGGGGTGGCGTAAAAAAGAATGACGAAAAAGACAAAGCGTAGGAAAATTTAAGGATAGAAAAGAATGGAAATAAAGGATAAAGTAAGATGAAAATATTTAGAAAGACGGAAAGAAAAGAAAACTTGAGGGGAAAAAAGCAGACAACGACGACAAGGGAAAAATCAAAAACAGTATCAAGCGATCCTAAAATACATACAGAAACAAATAAGATGAAAAATAATATGGTACAAAGCAAGTAATAATTTAGTGAGTGAGTCAAATATAGAAAAAAAAGCATAAGGAAATGAATATTGAAATAAACGAATGAAGGAAAGAAACAGAATAAAAATATGAGAAAGAAACAATGAGCTAGAGCTCGCCTAAACATGAAAAAGAGTAGAAAAAGGCCGGGTTTCATTTCGAATATCCACACGAGGGAGAGAAAAGCAGAGATTATTCTGCAAGATGTTTGTCTGAATGTGTAATTAGATAATAATACTCGGACCTAGGTTAAGCCGAGATAGAATAGAAAGAAAAGAATGGAATTATATATATATATATATATATATATATATATATATATATATATATATATATAAGGGAGATAGAGACGGAGAGAGAAGAGAGAGAGAGAGAGAGTGGCAGACAGAGAGAGAAATGCGATGATGGGAAGTAAAATGGTAAACTTAAACACGGACAAGAAAAAGCGAAGATAATATAAATGTATAACTTAAAATATTGCAGAATTAAGAATTAATTACTTAACTTATATTGACTTTTGAAAAATTCTCTTGGAGTCATGATTTTTCCAGGCTCTAAGTAAATACTTTGTTTAATGTAAGTCGTTTTTTTTACCCCCATAAACATAACATACCTATTTGTAATAACAATGTACGACACTCGCCTGTTTTTCATAAAATCTCCCAATTATCTTCCTTTAATTTGTTCATTCTTCCTGTTTCTCTTGACAATCTATTTTCGGGAGAAAGTTGAATTGGTTGCAACAATAGTCGGCGAAGCGAGGTGGTTGCTTACGGTTATTGACGATTTTGAACACCAGTAAATTCATCATTATTTTTGTTTTACTAAACAAAAATTGAAATGTTTTAGTTTGAGAAGGTGATATTTAAACTGCAATAATTTTTATAAATTTGGTCGGAAAATGAGTGAACGGGCAAGCTTTAAAGCAGTCCGAATGACTAAAACTGCACATTCAGCATATATTCAAACACAGTAGTGTTTGAATTATTTATACATATATATATATATATATATACATATACATATATATATATATATATATATATATATATACATATATATATATATATATATATATATATATATGCATATATATATATATATGTATATACATATATATATATATATATATATATATTTATACATATATTTGAATATTATTCGCACAATAAATTCACTTGTAAATTTTAATTTCCTTTCTTTTCCTTATGAGAAATTCTACTCCATATTTTCTTTGCATTGTATTGGGTAAACATTTTATTTTCTTGCCTAAATGTATATATATATATATATATATATATATATATATATATGTGTGTGTGTGTGTGTGTGTGTGTGTGTGTGTGTAAGAGCAAATAGTTAATAAACCATGTTAAAACGCTTTTAAAAAGAGTTAAAAGCATATTTAATTTGAAAAGGAAACAGTACATAAGTGGATAGTTTTATTATATATACATTTATATAGATATAGATATATATTTATATTTATATATATATAATGTGTATATATAATATATATATATATATGCATATATGTATGTATATGTCTGCATGTAGAGAGAGAGAAAGAGAGAGAGAGTGGGGGGATTTAATATATAAGAAGTATTTAGCATTGTAGAGAACCAGAAGTCGAAGAGGAAAATAACAGAAACGCTTTTTTATTGCATTTAAATTGTGTATACTTATTTTCTTAAAACCATCACGAATAAAATTAAATAAACATAAAGTTACTGTTTAGGAAACCTCAATGGTGAAAGTCTTTAATATTTTAAGAAATTATCTTTTTTTTTCACAATGAAAATGACCAATGTTTGTCGTTTAAACCCCCACAATCGACTTGATCTTCGATCAAGAATAATCTAGAGACATGTATTGTATCGCGATAACTGCAAAGATAGATCAACCCCTTTGCGGCATTGCCGAAACTTCTCTTTACCTTTTCCTCAGAAGATTCATACGCAAATTTCTGGGTTTTCTGTGAGATCTGGCATTTCTGGTTTCCAAGCCTCTTTTACATGGAGGGGCTTGAAAAGCAAGCGCTATCATCTGTAAGTTACACACGCTTTTCACTTGATACAAACTATTAATTGACGATAATCTGATAAACATGCACTCCCTAGAAGAGTCCATCAACATTGTTAGCAACGAAGACACCCATCGGGACAAATGGCTCCATACGTATGTAATTGTATATTAACACTTATTGTAGGAATTGTAGGATCAAGTTCAGATCCTGCCTGGTGCTTAAAGATAAACCTATTTGCCGAGATGCGGAAATTACTGGAACACGGAACAAATGCTTTAGAATTTTTGATGAAATCAAGCACACGATCGATCAATAACCCTCTGCCTATCAATGGTTAACCTACTTTAGTCACATACAACGCTAACGATAGAAAAATCACACAGACACTACATCCTCTATAGATGATGGTTCTGCAAACCCCATTATATCAGTGATAGAACATAAACCACATTACGAGATCATTCATAGCGAGTAACAGTAACAAGCCATACAATTCATAAACACCGGTACCACTATACCAAAATACAAAAAAAAAAACACACCACCCACACACAAACCCTTCGCCAGGAGAAATTTCCGAATTTCGTATTCTGGATTATTCTTATTTTTTTTATAATGGGCAAAGTGTAATAACTCAGATATAGGAAGCACTACAAGACAGTTACACATACGCATCTACGTACATTTGGACACATATATGTTCTCTTTTTACAATTATAAGGGCTAGCGCAACAATCCTTATCGGATTATTAAGATGAACATATTTGTTTCAATGAGAAATCTTGGTAAATTAAGGATTTCGGAAGCACTATCCACAACAAACTTGATCTAAACTCCCTGTTCATTACATTAAAACTTCTTATATCCTTTCTAAATTGTTTCTCTTGTTGATTATTACATAATCTATTCATTCCTAAAGCCCGTTATGACACATCTTGTCCTCCTTCTATACACCCAACACTCAACACTTTCCCAAAGTGTCGTCCAGCCCTTCATAAGTGGTGACCTCCCATGTAATTAAAGAAAAACAAACGACAAACGATATAAACAATATAATCACATTTTTAAGACTTCTCCACGGTCATGAATGACGAAACAAGATATACTCCGCAGAGCTTCTGGAGCTCGACGTCAAAAGATATCATAATTTTTATAAGTTGAATGAAAGTTAGAATAAAATACAATGTAAACGGTGATTGGAATAATCAAAATAATAACATATACAGCTGAGTGTAAATAAGTAAAACCTAAAATGGATTATCAAAGCAGTGGTGATTTGAACAGTGGAAACAGAAACAGTAAATAATAAATATAAATATAAGTTCAAAGTGGCTTCATTTTTTTTATCTTGACCGACTTTCATAAAAGTCCAAGTTGCTTCATGCTTTGTCTGCTGCGACTTTTACAAACTATTTCAAATGGTTTCATGTTTGCCTGGAATATTACCCATAAAAATATATGTATACGCATAAGTATATATTTATCTATACATAGGCATATGCATGCATATACAAAGATAGATAGAGAAAGAGAAATACAGAAGACAGATATAAATATAATTGAATTTTAGAATACATATATTTCGAACAGATTTTACTTTCTGCATATCAGTACAATCAGGAAAGAAATAACATGAACGCAATCCCAAAGTCTAGTTGTTCTAAGTGAAGTTTAATTAAAACAATATAGCTCAATCAAAATAAATAAATATTGCTCAACTTCATAAATTAGAAAGATAAAATATATATTCATAAATACATAATCCTTAAATCGATCGTGTACATAGTAATTATAAAGGCACGTTATCAAATCATATATATATATATATATATATATATATATATGTGTGTGTGTGTGTAAATATATGTATATATATATATGTATATATGTATATATATATGTATATATACATGTATATATTAAGAGAGAGAGTGAGAGAGATGTGAAAATAGTGAGAACAAGAGAGAGAGAGAAAGAAAGAGGGAGGCAAGAAAAATGAGATCATCGGAAGCTTATTGTTAAGTTGATGAGACCGGACGCATTTGGTACTTCAGAATCGGACCCTCGATCCCAGTTGTTCTGTCCAGAAGACGCTGCATAAAACAGATTGCTAGTATGCTTTCCCCATAATCAGCTTATAGCTCTCAATATATGCGTGCGTTTTCATCTTGAAATCGAAACAAATCTATAATCACTATTGCTAAATGCGATTTTTGTCAGCCTAACCTTATTATTCTATTGTTTTATTTAATTTTGTTTTATTTTTTCTTCAGCTAATTCCAATCCATTTTTATTTCTATAGCCCAAGGCAATCCTCATACTATTAATTTATCAATGATTTATGAGTGTATATATATATATATATATATATATATATATATATATATATATATATATATATATATTTGTATATATATAGAGAGAGAGAGAGATAGATAGATAGATATATTTATATGGTATGCTGAATATCTCTCTTTCTCTCTCTCATATATATATAAATATATATATATATACATATATATATATATATATATATATATATATATATATATATAGGGTGTCCATGAAGTTCGTGTGCACTTTAAAAAAATTATAACTTTACTTATATTTGCGATTCACAGTATCTGTAAAAAATGGTATACATTTTCATGTATCTAGTTTTAAGTATGGCTATTGAATAATTTCTCCCCACAAAATTCGTAACAATTTTTAGATAAGTAAAAAATAAGTAAAACATATTTTCTTTTGTTTTTTAGAACCAATTTGATCCCATAGCTTCAATTGGGGAAAAAGTAAACTGTGTCCTTTGTACAAAGAAACTATGAATTGAATACAATAAAAAAGCGCCTCATAGGAACACCATTGTTAAATGGATGAAAGAATTTAAAGAGGCAGGCTGTGCCCATGATAAAAAGAAGGCAATGAGTCAGTGACAAAAGTGTTGCTTCCATAGAAGATTCCCTTTACTGCAAGTCCAAGAAAGTCTGTAAGAGGGGCATCATTGGAGCTCGGGCTGCCAAAGTCTACTGTGCATAAGATTCTGCGGGCAAAACTTCATATGAAAGCTTACAAAATTCAATTACATCAACAGTTCTTAGAAAGGGATTATTTTGCTTGGCTAACTTTCTGTCACCAGTTCAATGAAAAACTTTGCAATGATGATGCATTTGTGAGTAATTTACTGTTTTCTGATGAAGCAACATTTCACATTAGTGGCAAGGTCAACAGGCATAATTGCTGAATTTGAGGAACTGAAAACCCAAATGAAACTGTTGAACATTAAAGGGGCTCTCTTAAAGTTAATGTCTGGTGTGCTTTGGGAATAAATCGAATCAAATGGCCATATTTTTTGGAAGATCGTGTTATTAACAGTGACCGCTACTTAGATATGTTGCAGAATTACTTTATTCCGTAACTTGAACAATTAAACTTGAAAGATGATACAGTGCTTCAACAAAATGGAGCTCCTAGTCGCTTTTCTCTGCGTGTTAGACAGTTTCTAACTCAGGAATTTCCTAACAGATGGATCGGAAGTGGTGGACACATTCATTGGTCTCAACGTTCGCATGATTTGACTCCATTGGATTTTTTATGGGGGCATGTGAAAACAATTGTGTATGCAACCAAACCTAGTTCATTGGAAGATCTGAAAGCTAGAATAACCAATGTGATTTCAGGCATTACTACAAATCATTCGGCAAACGTTTTCCGTGAAATGCAAAATCGCATTACCCTTTGTATTGCTAATTATCGAGGGCATGTGGAAAGTTAAATAAGATTTCAAGAAAAGCTTTACAAAGATAGACTTACTTCTTTAGAATCCATTTTACAGATTATTTCTATTGCAAATGGAAATAAAGTTATGATTTTTTTTAAAGAATACACATCATTTTTTAAAGAATACACCCTATATATATATATATATATATATATATATATATATATATATATATAAAGTGTATATCGAGTACGTATATACAGTACAGAAATATACAGCATATATTGAGAGATTATATATACAGTATATATATATATATATATATATATATATATATATATATATATATATATATATATATATATATTTATATATTTGTAGTCATCGACACACAGTCCTGTTTCATTGTGTCACAACTCATCAGTGCCGCTAGACTAGCAACCCTCCCAAGCCAAGGATTAAACCTAGAACCGCCGTGTTGACAGTCGGCAGTTCTCCCACTCGACCACAGAAACGGCGCCCGCAAATTACTCGTCTGAATGTATATTTAAATATACATCCACCACCAGTCGTACAGTGCTCAAACCGCCTGTTTGTAAACAAACAAACAACAAGCTTCGCATTTTTAAGCCAATTAAGTAGCGGGGGAGATTATTTACGATAGAGCTCTACCTAAAGAGGGGGGGACTTAAAATATATTTGTAGGCATCGACATACAGTCCTGTTTCGTTGTATCACAACTCATCAGTGCCGCTAGACTAGCACCCCTCCCAAGCCAAGGATTGAACCTAGAACCGTCGTGTTGACAGTCGGAAGTTCTCTCACTTCGCCACAAAAGGGACGGCCGCAAATAACTCGTCGGAATGTCTATTGAAATAGACATTCCGACGAGTTATTTGTTATATAAATAAATATATATATATATATATATATATATATATATATATATATATATATATATATATATATATATATACCTTATTTTGTACTCACTACGAGTAATCACATAAGCCATCATCACAGTTTGCTTTGTGACGAAAACTTGTGGTGCTCCTTGGAGTCTGAGTGACAACAAGTCTCCCCACATTTCCCGTGCTCTTCACCTCTTTCGATAACATTTGCAAAAGAATTTACGCGATCGCCATAGCTGCTTAATATTGATATCTCGTTGGCGGCGACTATTAGTCTTCACTACAATTCGGGTAGCAAAAAGTCTCCCCAAGATCCAAATCCGCGATGCCCTCAGTCAGCAGAGGTCTTATTATGCATTCTCTTTTGAGTCTTTCCATACTATATGATCCTAATTATTTGGTTACGCGCCCCTTTATGTAGACACTCACAAAAAATGGTAACATGATGGTGATATCTTACAATTATTCAGTTTCATTTTTTTTTTTATTTCCATGCGATGGTTCTTTTCTGGTTAAGCCTCTGTAGCAGTTCCTGTATCAAATGTATGTGTAGTTTATGTGTGATTAATTTCAACATTCTACAGCTTTCCTTAATATTTCCTCCGTTTCCATTAAGAAATTCATTGTATTTTCTCGGCTATCCTTCTTCCTTTGTTTAAAAAGTTTTTCGATATTGTTCCAAGCGCTCCATGTATAAAATTGATGTTATATTTACTTTCTACATTTTCAAGACCCCTTTAGACCTCTGGACACTTCTATGTATTTGCTCTGCTTTTCCGTATCTTTAATCGTCGCGCTGTTTGCTTATGGAACGGCAAAATCTACAATCTGGTAGGACTTTTGATTCTTGATAAGACATCTGGGTTTT
Organism: Euprymna scolopes; assembly: GCF_053919585.1. Classification (NCBI taxonomy): domain Eukaryota; kingdom Metazoa; phylum Mollusca; class Cephalopoda; order Sepiida; family Sepiolidae; genus Euprymna; species Euprymna scolopes. Next base: position 29,535,069 of record NC_136513.1, on the reverse strand, counting down.
GCTTGGATGGGTTTATCCGGTTATATTCAGGTCCCATAGAATCTTGTGACTCTCATTTCCCTGTACTGATGATGGTGTCTCGAGGTACCATTAGTCTGTGTATTATAGATGTAATTGTTTGCGTAATTGCCAATGTACTGATATCCCCACTTTTGAAAGAGAAACAATATAGAATTTGCAGTTACAAAGTGTGCTAGAATATATTTTAAGTTGAATAAATACTTTTATTTAGTTTTCTTGCATTTACTAATTTGTTTTATTAAGATTTGTCCGTAGATCCCCCTTTTATAATTTCGATTGTCATCTTAAATCGACAATTTCATATTCTAGTTTCAATGGGAAATTAAATAATTTTCCCTGCAAACCTATACCGAATATATATATATATATATATATATATATATATATATATATACATATATATATATATATATATATATATATATATATATATATATATTTGAAAAGGAAACACTAGATAAATGTATAGTCCTTAATCCGCGGAGTTTCGAAGAAATACTCTCCTTCTCATCAGAGGGTAGGAATTAGCAAAATGCAGGATCGGATTTTGCATGCAGAAGTATTTGATGAAACAACAAATAAGTCAAAGATCTTACTTGAAAACATAATAAGTTAAGCAGAGGGAATATGGTAAAGAAAAAGGTGATTACACATTAATGGAGAGTCTGGTGGAAGATAAAAACATCCAGTGACGGTAAAATCCAAATGCAAAACTTCAAGAAAGTTAAAAGAATTTCCATTTGTACAAGTAAAATCCAAAGAAATCCCGTAATTGGAAGAAGATGATCCATAATAATCCAAAGGCAGAAATCCATGGAATAATTCACACAAAAAAAGTGTGTACAAGGAAAAAAAATATTAATAAAAGAACAATAAGATGTGCTTTTCACTCTACTTCCAAGACATAACTATAAATTTAAAAAAATCTGGGAAGAGAAAGGAAAAAGAGAATGATGAAGTTAAATATAAAATATAAAATAAAGGGAAACAAAAGTCAAACTGACCCAGACAGGAAATGTTAAATGCGCGAAAATATATATAGGGCAAACTAATATTGGTCAACTGAAATGTACTTAAATGTCACTTAAAACAAGGTGGCAGAATTGTTAAAGAACATTAAAAGGAAAATAAAAATAAATAAATAAATATATAATAAATAAATAGAAACTAAATGAATAAATAAAAAATGAAATATAATAATAAATAAAATATAATATATAATATAAAATAAAGTAAAATAAGGTAAAATAAGAATAAAATTTAAAATAAAAATAAAAATTATTTAAGGGGAGAAGATGGCCGGTATCTGCAATTTTAGGAAAAAAAAATAAAAAATTAAAAAAATATAAATAAGAAAATAAGTAAATTCATATAGTAAAATTTCAGTAAATATACACACAAGATATGAAACTGTGGGTAGATTGATATATTAGATAGATAGTAAAGTTTAAACAATAAAACAGAAAGTGCAGATTAAAATAAAGAAAGAAAGAAAAGAAAAATGCAGATAAAAAACCAGCCATGCAAAGAAGAGATAAAGAATTAAAATAAAGGATTATTAAATTATAAAGTATTAAGTATGTCGAAAAATGATAAAGTCAAAGAAAAAAAATATTTTATATCTATATAAAAGCTAAAAGTTATAACTATGTAATTTCAAAATTGCCATAATTAAATTTGGACTTATGTTTACAGAAAGAGATCAGTTCATTTTTAGAATTTAGTATACTGTTACTTAGAGGGGAAGTAATTATAGTTATAGCTTCGGTTGTGCAGAGGCGACATGACTTAGCGCCTGGAGTATAAGACTTAACTTTTTTTTTATAATAGTCCATTTGATTGAGAAGGGAGTATTGTTAGAGTAAAGTTTTTTAATTAAAATGGTTAGAGAAGTTCCTTGGTTATTATTAGAATTATGGTTGTTAAAAGAAGAAATGTGGTTCCACATTCTTTTCTTAATTAATGTTGAAGTAGCGCCGATATATGTATGTACTTTATTAAAAGCTCGAGGTCTGGTATTAATATTAATTTGCTGATTTGTATTAGTTAAATAGTTTGAATTTTGTTCATAGTGTTCAACAAATGGTGGGACAATGTCTGTATGGGAACTATTTTGGAGGGGATAATGAGTGTTGTTAGTGTTAGGATGGTTGTTAGGAGAAATATTATTATTCTCATTAATATTATTATTATTATCATCATCATTATTACTAGTTGTATGATTGTAGATGGAAATGCTGCTCGAATGGTGTATTGGATTAGTAACTATATCAGATGGAGGATGGGAAGAAGAATAACTTGAAGACAAAATATTAGTGTCTGTTATGGGAGGATTGTGTGGGATCTCAGTAATAGTGCAAGAATATACAACATCTTTTTGGATACAATAATTATTGAGTGGACAAAGATGTTTGTTATTACAATACAGTTCGTTTTGGGTTTAATTGGGAAAGGGATTTTTTGGGGCTGATTTATTTTTTTTTGTTATTAGATGTTAAGATTCTTTGTGCTAAATTAGGCATTGTTGAATAAGAAATCTGGATTGAATTTTTATTTTTTATTGAAAATAGAACTATATCTGTGTGGGTAATTGAAAGAGGTTTGTACAATGTTGAAGAATTCCTTAGGTATATTAGTTTTGACTTTTAGGTTAAATGGAGGATTAAACCAAATATTTTTCTTTCTCCTGATGTGACTGGGTGGGTTAGAAGCATTGCGATTAGTATTTTGGTTTGGATTATAATTGTAGACTGATTCATTGTTATTGATAGCGGCAGATCTTGCTATTTGAACTGGTGTCTTACGAGTCATATTGTGTGTGATTACAGATTTAAGGCGGCCTGCAGGAGGAGCATAATTGTTGTATTTAAACTTGTCTTTGTGCCCTGAGTTCCATAAAGCATTATTGAATAACGTAGCATTGTTATTAAAAGTTTTTTATCAGCAGAAAGAGCAGAAATTCTTCTAGAGACAGATGGTACTATAGATTTTATAATTGAGTTGGGGTGGTTAGAAGATGTATGGACGTATAAAAGCGTAAGATTAGGTTTATGATAGGGGCTATGAGTTTCGGTGTTAAGATTAAGTCAAACATCTAGAAAATGTGAAGTTTTTTTTGGTTCGATAATTACAGAAATGACCAAGGTTATTGAAGATGTTATGTAATTTTTCAATAGTTTTGTTGTACTCTCTTGGTCTGGCTGTTGTAGTAAAAAGGGCATCGCCCCTATAAAGCCCCCCTTGGATATGATTAAAGTGGTATTTAAGTTCTTTCAGTAAGAAGAGTCCCACTAAGTCTGTAACTTCGGCAGAGTCAGAAGCACCCATCAAGATGTCAAAATTATCAGGGGTATCCTTTCTAGTCCAAAGCTTATTGTTAAATTGTATAAGGAACTTTCTCGCTAGGAGAATTAATTTTATTTCTAAATTAGTTAAGTCAGAATTTCTTTTCTATAGATAAGAGCCTTATTTAAAAGGATCGGAGAAATTGATTGATAATAATTTTGAATCTCAGATGTTATGAAGTTAAGGAGGTGTTTATTTTTAAGGGAAACAAACCAATTAATTACAGAATCTGAATTCAGCCAAAGTAGGAAACTTACTTTTTCTTTAATAGAAGGGATGATCCTATCTAAGATATTTTTGCTTACAGCTCCTAAGTCAGAGTTAGATGGGCAGATCAATCTGATGGAGGGATTGTCATAGAATCATGTTTATGATCTTTGAGGGTGAATCTGGGAGTACCTGGAGAAATTATTTCAGTGAAGTTATGAGTGTTCATAGAAGTCAGTAAAAGTTTAGCTTCAGAATTCATGGAATCCTAAGTCTTAGGAGGGACTATTTTATAAGATGTGTTAAGTTCTTTATACAAAAGTTTTTTTTATATGTAGGATAGTCAAGTTTATAATAATTTTTTGTCTTATCAGCAGGGACGAATATATGTTTATTCTTTTTAACTTTTTCGGCAAAATTATTTATTTTTCGAGTAACAGGATTATAATGGTGTTTTTTTTCTTAAATTTAATTTTGTTGACTAAATTTAACATGGAATTCTCAAACTCTTCGAGGTAAGGGTTATATTTGGGGTGAGCATTAGTTTTTAATCCATAAAATTTGGCAGTAATTCTTTCGAATTTCTTTTGTTCTCTATGAGAGTTGATAGGGAGTTCATTAAAGATTTCTGGGTAAAGTTGGTCTTCAGGTGAAATAGGCGCTTTAAGTTTATTTTTAATGCTTAAATCATGGTGATAAGCCTTCCACCTTATATTTTTTAGGAAAGTGTTCAAAGCGAGAACAAATTTGTGGATATATTCCTGTTGGGTAGGAATAGGGATATTTTTGGCAGACAGAGGAATGTGTTCCATTTCAAACATATCTGAAGAAAATAAAAAGGTCAACTAATTTTATAATAACATGAAAATTACAATTGAATTTACCAATATGATCCAAGTTGGTAAAATTAAAGTCAATTATAAATATTAAATTATTAATATTTATAAACTTATCTCAGCCAGATATAAAAGTTCGGTAATACCAAAGAGGAAATAGAGCTTATAATATGAGGCAACAGTTAATGAAATATGTTAAAAAACACTTTGAAATAAGTTAAAAACATATTTAATTTGAAAAAGTAAACACTAGATTACTGGCCGGTTTTTTATCTGCATTTTCTGTTTTATTTATTTATTTTTATCTGCATTTTCTATTCTATTCTTTAACCTGCATTTTCTGTTTTATTTATTTATTTATTTTTATCTACATTTTATGTTTTTTCCTTTAAACTTTCCTATCTATCTGATATATCAATCTACCCACACTTTCATATCTTGTATGTATATTTACTTTAATTTTACTATATGAATTTACTTTTTTTATTTATATTTTTTTATTTTTTATTTTTTTTCTGAAATTGCAGATAACAACCATCTTCTCCACTTAAAAAATTTTAATTTTTATTTTTATTTTTTAATTTTATTCTTATTTTACCTTATTTTACTTCATTTTATATTATATATTATATTTTATATTTTATTTTTTATTATATTTCA
>NC_136513.1:29512500-29525000 GCF_053919585.1 Euprymna scolopes | reverse complement strand
AACATCATAAAATTTAAATTACTAAATTATGATATATATATATATGTATATATATATATATATACATACCTACACATTTCTATATATAAAAGCGAAAATGTTGTCGCGTGTGTGTGTGCGTGTGTGTGTGTTTGTATGTCCCGCAAAAACTCTCCACTCGGGCCACGGATTTTTGCAAGATAAGTATCATTTATAGCTCCAACCTTCGTCCGACAAATATCGAAAAATTGGCCACAAATATTAATTCCTTCAACCTAAACTCGGCCCTTTTCTACAAGGAGTGTGCCGAAAAAATCGTTCCTTTATTGTCTCTTCTTCATACTACGACAATGCCGTCATGTTTGACCTAGAAAACATTCGCGTTAGTTGAAACCACCTGCAAGTGTTTTTAAAGTTTTAATTTTATCCGTTTTAAAAGTATGTCTCTTTGAGGTAGGGTTAACGTGTAGGATATTTTTTCCGCCTTAGGCTCGATGCTTCGGCTTCGAGCCTGTCTTACTATCTACACTTTTTTTGCCTATTTTACATTATTTTTTTCTTTTTTTACGTTTGTTAGCTGTTTTGCTTTGTTTTGGTGGTTCCAATTTTTCTTAACACCGTGTTTTTTTATAATATCAAAACAGGGTCACCCTCTCCTACATACACATCACCAAACACCCGGGCAACGCTGGGTACCCCCGCTAGTCTCTCTCTCTCTCTCTCTCTCTCTCTCTCTATATATATATATATATATATATATATATATATATATATACATATATATATATATATATATATATATATATATATATATAAAAGCGAAAATGTGTGTGGTTTGTATTTTTGTATGTCTCGCAAAAACTTTCGACACAGGCTACGAATTTTCGCCAAATCGGTATCATTTTTAACGTTCTTTTTTCTGGGTTTTTTTTTTTATCACAATCTGCGTTTTCGTTTTTGGTGTTTGTTTTTCCAATTTTAAGAAATGTGAACATCGTTTGTTTGCCTTGCGTTAGTTTTTTTTGTTTGTTCTTTTTTCGATTTTTTAAAAGTTTTCACATTTTTTTATCTATATAATATTTAAACAGGGTTATTACTTCGCTTACTCTTCTATTTTGATTTACATCCCTCCACGCCCGAGCACACCCGCCTATAAACACCCGGGCAACGCCAGGTACCCACGCTTCTATATATATATATATATATATATATATATATATATATATATATATATATATATTAACGAAAATTTCAAGACATCTATATATATATATATATACAGGGCAAAATTTGTGTGACCATTTCGTGTATGTCTTCAAAAGGCAGACGGTTCCGGCGTCGTTACGATCGTTTACAACTGTTTATATGGGCCCCAAATAATAATTTAAAATAAAACACGACGTTTACATTCAAAAGGAAAAAAAAAACAAATTTCCTATCCATCCATACATACATACATACAAAACAAATTTCCTATCGCAGACTTAGCGTAGGCCCGGTTTTGCTAGATGATCATCCATTACGAAAGTTTGCGCAAATATGTTTCCATGGGAATTAAATAAATGTTGACTTACATTGTAAATTGTAAACATGGACTATCTGTTCTTTGTCATATAACGGTTTCAGATAGTAAAAAAAACAGGGCACATTTTTAATGTATGCATTCCCTCTAGATGTATTAAGAAAAATAAAACAAATATTTATGCATAACAAATAAGCATATGGGTGCAATATACATTCGCCAGTATTAAAATTAAGTAGTAAACGTTCTTTATTTAATACGATCAGAACCTTTAAACCGGCGTTGCCCGGTGGAAGACTCCCCCCCTGTAAAAAATTAAACTATAATTGTTTGTTTGTAGCCAAGCCTTGACGTTCTAATGTAAAGAACAACTTTCGGAATAGACACCCCCAATATTCCCATGTTGCGAATAGCTTTCTGAATAGACACCTCCAACCTGCTCATATAAAAACAACTACACTCCTTCACTGATTTTACGAGGGGGAGCTGAATGATTGTAGAATATTTTTTGCGGGTGGATTTCTACTTAGATCCACCTTCAAACTTTACTTTTAAATCTCATTTATATTAGCCGGATACAAGTAGATTCCCCACATAAAGCCTGTATAATGCATTTTATATCACTAGCCGCAGATTATTACGCACAGGCGAGGATCAAGTCTAATTATATCCGACAAACACAGTCATCCTCTTACTTCTTTGTTGCCTTAGTATTTGTGCGTGGGTATATTGACCGACGCTATCAAGGTTTAAATTCCTGGCAAATATTTGGATTATCAAGCCAACATCCAAACTGGGGGGTCTATTCTGAAAGCCGTTCTTAACATAGCAATGTTGCCGATGACCATTGCGAAAGCCGTTCTGAGTATGAGCAGGTTGGGGTGTCTATTCCGAAAACCTTTTCAAACACGAAGATTTTGGTTGTTGAACAACAACAACAACAACAACAACAACAACAACAATAACCGTACTTTAAGTTTTTCTACGAGAGGAGAGGGGTATGTTTCCACTGGACAATTCCAGTTTGCGGGTCCTGCTAGTATACAATAAAAAGTTTTTTTTTATAATTTGTTTGTCTGTCAAAAAACGAGAAAAAAAACGAAAAAATAGCATCGTGTAAGAGTTATAAATGGTTGATTCGGTAAGTATCATGATTGAAGCATAGGTAAACGTATGGAAAATATGTAAGTGATCTCTTCCACAGTAATAGTAAATGTTTAAACAAATTAGAAAAATCTATTATAAAGGTGAACGTGTCTGTGTGTATGTGTTTGTGTGTGTATGTCTGTGTAGATTTCCTCTACGCAATAACTCTCTCAATTTTCAGTCAACAGACTCGAAATTTGATATACAGGTACTGAGATTTGGGAAAATCTTTGCAATTCGGTTTCGGCCAATAATTTGTCTACTAAGGGGTCAAAGTTCAACGATTTTACCTTTGAGACCTCTACCAAACTCCTCCGACAATTATGGGTCTAAACACTTTAAATGTTTTATATAGATTCCTTGGATATGGATCTAACTTAATAACTTGATTTGAGCCGGAAGCAATAAATCTTAAGGGCTTATAATATGAGATAAATTTAAAAAAAAGATGACCTCTGCGGTCTCCACCAAATTACTAAGACAATTTCTGGTCTAAAAATTTGAATTTTACATAAAGGGTATTCAGAGATAGGGCAAGCTATTTAGTCGGTTTGGGTAGAAAATTGTTTGTTACCAATCTATAAATGTATGTATGTATGGATGGATGGATATATGTTTGCCTAAAACTTTCGACAGAGGCGACGGATTTTACTATGACCAGTATTGCTTTAAAAGTCGTACTTTTAGACGACAAATATTGAAACATTGGCTAAATTCATTAATATCTTCACCCTAAACTTGACACATATCTACGGGGGGGTGCTTTTTTGGCGATATTTTTGAAAATTCCCCTCTTTCGATTGTCTAGCCTTAATTTAAACATAAGTCACTTCCGGTTTTGCTGTAGTCGTAACATCAAAGACGTCATGCTTTTTCACGTTCTTTTCCTCCTTCGCGGTACGGGTTCAAGCCTGTATTCCTAATTCGACTTTTTTTTTTGTTGTTTTTCCTCAAAAGACACATTCAAACACTCGGGAAACGCCGGCTGAAATGATAGTATATATATATATATATATATATATATATATATATATATATATATATATATATATATATATATATAAGTGAACGTGTCTGTGTGTGCGTGTGTGTTTGTGTACATTTTCCTCCACAACACCTCCGTCAATTTTCAGTCAACAGACTCGAAATTTGATATACAGTGTATGGATATTTAGGAAGATCTTAGTAATCCGTTTTCGGACAGAAATTCGGCTGTTAAGGGATAAAAGTGCAACTATTTGACCTTTGAGAACTCTACGAAACACCTCCGACAATTTTGGGTCTAAACACTTGAAATTTTAGATATAGATGCCCTGGACATGGATTTAATTTAATAACTTGATATGAGCCAAAAAACAATAAACTTTTTGGGGTCATAATAGGGGTCAAATTTTAAAAAAATTGACCTTTTTTTTTTTTTGCTTAACCTACACCTCCACACAATCGGGCAACGCCGGGCTAAAATGCCAGTACGTATATATTTTTGTTTAACAAATTTTGCCTACCACACTCTTTCTTGAGATTTTGGTCTACAGAATGAATCTTTATATATAAGGTATTTGAATCTATGGGAAACTTTATATTTGGGTTTTAGCCTGGAAAACTCGGTGCAAAAGTGTTAAAATAAAATAAAAGGAAATTTACCAGGTGAAGGTCGCACGCCGACATTACGAATGCATGACGTAGTAGCTATTGCTTCATGCTTTAATTTTTAGCCTCGAAGTAAACTTGTGTTCATAGCCCAGTCATTGAGGGCAGGGGCAAAATAAATCGTGAGCTGAGCGTTTTGTTTCGATTCTCAGTGGTGGTGCATGAGACTTTTTTTTAAATACTTTTTTAAATCATTACTATATATTGCATCCAATCTATCTCTCTCTCTCTCTCTCTCTCTCTCTCTCTCTCTCTATATATATATATATATATATATATATATATATATATATATATATATATACATATAAACGTGAAAATTTCTGTCTGTCTTTTTTCTATGGTAGTTAAGGAAGACTATTATACAGAAAGGCGTTACATATTCTACTTTTTTAATATATACATGCGCACATAACCTTATGAACAGTAAATAGGGCCGGAGTAATGCCGGCGGAACTGCTAGAATAATAAAATAAACGTTACAAACACAAACGAAAACAAAACAGACAAAATATAGCACCGTGTACGGGTAATAAATACGCTCAAACATCGAAAAATAAATAGTTAGACCCGTGCGTTCGTTTATGTATGAAGAAATAAATTCTGGAACAATAGAATCGGCCGGTGCCAACCAAGAAGTTGGAGCGGATTTGTAGAAGGGAAACTTCTTTTTTCTTAATTGGGTATTGGAAAGCCTATGTTATGTGTATGTAACTAATAATCGGTTACGAAAGGTGCAATGTAAGTATTGTACGAAAATGTAGAATAGATCCCAGTGTCAACTGGTCGCAGTAGGAGGACTAAATCCTTATAGAGAAAAATAGGGAGTCCTTCCTCTATAGATGTCGCGATTATGATGGTTTTGCTCCTAGGATAAGATGTATTATTTTTTTTATAACGCATTTTAGTGTCTAAAATTTTGTTTGAAAATTACATAAGATAGTCGCTAATAGTAATCAATTAGTATGTGGCATCTGTTATTGCTACTTTGGTCCCGAGGAGAATTTCTGCTGTCACTATAGTATATACATGATAACACCTATTTTCTGCCTGCATTAAATAGTTATGATTAATTTCGCATCGGATAGTAAGCAACAGTTTAGTCTATATGTGTTTGTAACGCATTAAATTCTTTTTAAAGAATATGTCATAGAAGTAACAATAATGTTTAAGGCCTTGACGACTTTTTAAAGGCGAATATATTTTATTATAAAATATGAATTGGTACATGTTTAATGAGCGTCGTATTCTAAAGGGCAGTAGTCTATTCTATTCTCCAAAAAAGATACTAGTGTACATTTGAAAACTCACTTTGTCTAGTAACATATTCAATTGACTTGAATGTCATTATATGTTATCATAATTTGGAATAAAATAATGTTTATCTTAAAAATATGATAGACATATACATATATATGCATAACAATATATATATATATATATATATATATATATATATATATATATATATATATATATATATAAGCGAACATGTGTGTAAGTATGTATGCTCCATTTTTGTGTATGGCTGTAAAAAGGCTTTTTTCGCTGGACTTCTCGGTCGGCTCATTCCTTCTTAAAATTTTTTATATCTCGCCTAAATTATAATATCTATGAGTTTAATTTGCTCGATCACGCGCTATTCTATCCAGCTTTTTAGATCGTTTCGTGTATCTTTCGCTTTGCAGTAAAAAACAAGCGAAAACTGGCTTGCAGCCGCGTCACGTTTCAAGGTCACACATCACGCGACTTAAGTTTCTCGCACCTGTTAATTTCATTTTATAAACGTTAAATTAAGTGGATTTTCGTTCCTCTTCTCTCCTGGCAAAGAAGGTTGGTCCCCAGTATTTTTTTCCATTTCGTTTCCATCTCAACGTCAAAGGTTCTTGGTTCAAGCCCACTTTGCTACTAATTTTATTTTCCTTTTACAACTCGAAACACCACCTCGGCAACGTTTTTTTTTTTTTTAAACGGGATTGTTTTGATCACCACCCCCAACATACACACCTACAAACACCCGGCCCACGCCGGGTACCCTCTGCTAGTATATATATATATATATATATATATATATATATATATATATATATATATATATATATATATATATATATATACAAGTACATTAATAACACCGACCATCTCAAAATATATTCATACACATGTGCGTACAAACTCGCACGCAAACATATGTTTGCACACAAATACACATAAACTGGTACATACACCAACACATTAATGCAATTATGTAATCGCATGAATCTAACTGAACAAGAAAAAAATGTTGAGAAAAATCTTTTAAAGAAAACATACAATTACCCCCCAGAACCCCAAACACCAATTCGCCAGCAATTATGCGTCGTTTTGCTAAACACCGATAGCATTTTACACTAACCCGAGGAGAAAATATAAGAAAGCGACAAAAGGTGAGATAGATAGATTAATAGGTATATATATATAGAGAGGGGTTGAGAGATAGGGATAGACAGACGCAAGCATAGGGTAAGAGGAAAGAATTTAAGAACGACATAGAAGAGGGTGAAAAGGGTGACCAGGAGGAGGAAGAAGTAAAAGACTCTGAAAAATGTCCCGAGGAAAAATCAATTAGCCAATCTGGCGAAGTTAATGAGTTGATTGGATTAATTACTTAATTCCCATTAATTACTGATTTCGCAGCTTTTTAGTGGCACTGTTTTAGCCAGAGATTCCTGGGGAATATTTGCCGCTGACGAACAACACTCTTCCCCCTCACCCTCTCTCCTTATTATCAAAGATAACATCACAAATATCTTTAGCGTCAGAGCCATGTTCAAGCGTAATATTACTACTACTACTACTACTACTACTACTACTACTACTACTACTAATGATAATAATAATAATAATAATAATAATAATATTTTGAATTAATCATACTTAAATCCGAAGCTGATCAAACGTTTCTTTCTTTGAACTTCTCGCCGTTTTATACGCAATAACGCGCGTCTGCTTCCCAGCTGATTATAACATAGTTGTCTTCATTTTTAATCTAAACAAGTTCTTCTTGAGCCGCAAAAAGCCGATTTCCACCAGAACCGATCATCAGGTTTTGTCTCACTGGTTGCCTGCTGCTAATTAACTCTTTTTAATGCTTTTCCTCGAATGGGCTTTGCGTCTTGGTAATTGTGGCTTCAAGTAAAAAACAAAATAACCATACTAAAATTAGTACGTCTTTTACTGAGTTTTTAACAAGTGCCTTTAAAAATGACTGATTTATGATATTAGTAAAGGTAATGTAAAGGGTGTCTAAAGAAATCGTTTCAAATTTTGAAATATCGAAGCCTAAGCAAAATTTTATGAAAAAAGTAAAACATCTTGCTGGAATATATATTTTCCAGCAATTTGCAATTGCAAAGATATTGTAAAACTATGTAAAATAATATGATATTATACATGCCAGAAGAAACTTGAAAGTATTGAAATAATGTCAAATGAGAGTTCCCTTGACTGTAGGGATTGCTCGCACTTATTGGGAATTCTTACCGCAATGTCAATTTTTGCGATACATTTAAAAAAAAAACAAGAAGTCGAAAATAAATACTTTAAATTAGAAATTATCAAGCTGTAAAATATAGCACTATGAAATTGCATAGAAGATTGTTAAGCAATCTCCAAAATCAAAAGTATGTATAAGATACACCAAAAAATATAAACAATGACTCACGTACATAGGACTAACATATAAGCGTTCTTTCATATCGGCCACTTGCTCAATCCTTGTTCTTATATGCACATGTTTGGTCTGGTTAACTTTTCAGCACGTTGTAATCATGAAATATGCGAATCAATTGTACAGCTCCTTCCCTCCCATGGCGATCACATGGTCTTCAATACTAATTAACATAGAATTATATATGTTTTCGTTAAATCCTATTTCTCTCTCAGGACCCATTTGTTGTTACTGATATTTGCAGTCCTCATATAAATCATCTTTATATTTCTGCCACGATACTATTGGATTATTTCAAATGTTTGGAGAAGTATTAAAAAAAAAAGATTCTTAAAGAAAACAAGTATGTGTTACACGGAAAACCCAGTACTAGTTCTTTCCCACTGATTGTGATTTTACTAACAAACAGACAGACTTACCTCAACAGTTTGTCTATCAATATTTTTTAAAAATGAAGTCGGTCTTCTTATTTCATTAAGCGGGAATCTAAAAAAAAATGTTTTTTTAATGCCGGTGACTTGGGTACACAGAGTAAACTCTTTTAATTGTATTGTCAATTTTACACCTGGATGACCATCAACATTAGCACCCCGGCTTTACCTGTGCCATGTGTAGTAACTTCATGTGTAGTAAGATGGAACCTTATTATAAATTAGAATCTTCGCAAAATTATCTCGTTCAAACAAATTAAAAGTGCAGTAAGACTTGTGTCCTTTGGATTTAAGACGACTTGAAAAATATTTGAGTTTGTGAAATAAACCCTCTGGCCATATTCAAGATGAACTACAACTTGCTGGATTGAATGAAGCTGTCTCTGAATAGGAAACTCCAAAACACGGCAACATATTTCATGAATGTCGATATATCAAGTAACATTATTACTAACGTTTTTGTAAGGGAAACATGGCGGCATCAGATTCCTTGTTTATGCATTTGCATATATATTGAATAGATTTCACAGAATTTCAAAATTAAACATTGATTCTGTGAGCGTTTAATGTATTTGAAAATAAGAGAAAGTAAGGTATAATCTAACTATCGTTAACCTCATGTGTACCAGTCATAGTTTTAAAGTCACGATCTTCAAGAGATCTTCTCCCATGACAGAGATGGATATCCTCAATAAACTCTCTTTCAAGTGGAAAGTTTTTGCGGTATCTTTTTGTACATTGGATTGAACTATGCAAGGTAAATTTCTATTGAAATTACCACAAGGCCCATGCACCATGTGACTCTTTACTATTTTAAACAATCGTAGCAAATATATCTTGTCGATTGGTGTACGTTTGTTCATTCGACTTTCTTTCCTATTTGGATTTAAAGTGAATTTGATAAAAAGGCTCTGGTTTTGCATTATTTCTAACATATCGTTTTATCTTGAGTCTTTCTATACATATATCGTGGAATACCTGTGAAAGTATGAGCTAAAATGCATATATGCCCTTTATCACTTCCTTGCCGATTGTTATTTATATGATCTTTGAGATGTACGTAGGCATCTACTCTTATCTTGTTTTGATGAGTTTTGAGATATAAAAGTCTTTCTTCTTCAATTTTACAAATATATCAACTGCAAACTGATGGAAATCATTTTAACATGTAAATATGATTGATTAAATTACCTCTGATCATAAAATGGCACGCATATACATAGTATATTAAAGAGTGTATGTTATTTCCTTACTGTGGAGTATCCAAATGGTATCCATAATCTCGATATAAAAATAGTAGGGAATACTGAAGGCTGTCATAAGATATGTAAGTTTCACATACACGTTTCAGTATCCTATCTCTTGAATGAAGGAATTGTGTCTCTGTTACCAAAACTTTCATCAGCCATAAAAGGCGCCACTTTGTTACATATTGGTAAATTGAATCGCTTAACATACTAATTGGATTTTATTTTACTTGCCTTAATACCTACTCTATTTTTCCTGGAACTGTTCCCGATGCCTGCTTTAACGTAAAATTATAAAATAATGAATGCTAAATACATGGAATGGTTTATGTGTGCCTATATTTAAATTAAAAAAAAAATTGTTATACTTTGTGACATGTTCTATTCTATTGAGATCAGGCGCGAACGAACATCCCATAATTTTATCATACCATCTGTCTTCAGACTAAAACATATTTCTGAAAGTATATTTACGCGGTTAGATATAAAAACACCCTTTGTAAATTTGTCGCATATTCCTATTCTGTGAAGGCCAGGTACGAATGCAAATCCCCACAATTTTATCATGCCATCTCTGGTCAAACTGACACATAGTTATAATAGTATTATTATGCATACCTATATCATAAACCTGGTAAAAATTGTTTTTTTTAATTTAATTTATTTATTTCCATTTATTAGGGATCGGCCGCATACGCAGACCCCAATGTTTTCAGAAACCAACTCTGTTCAAAATGTAACATAATCCTATTTGATCCTTGATAGCTCCTCTATCGCTGTATGCGCTCAGTTTAGATTAATAATAAATAATTTAGGAGCAATTCGTGTATACACACACCCACACACACCTACACAGCTTCAGCATTGCTATATAAATTATGCCTATATTGATATCGCAAAATATGCTATAATTTATGGGGATATTTTTAAAAAATCGAGTCTCTTATGTCGATATCGATATCATACTGTTATTTTATTCTGGACAGTTCTGATACCCATTACTCGTAGGAGCAATAACATCGTTGGTTTAGAATAATGGTCTGAAATACACTTTAATCAATAATAGTCTAATACAGATAACATGGTGTAAAAAGGAGAAAAAACACTAATAAATAATCGAAACATTACATTAATTAACATTTGATAACGGAAATGAAGTAAACGAGAATTTCTTCAATGAACTCAAAATAACATATTTGAGTAAAATGTTGAATATAAAAAGAAAGACTTTTCTTTTCAAAACATGCTAATTGTCATGACCAATTTAGATTTTTTTTAAAAACGACGCATCCATATCATATATTTGATAAGTATTTATATATACATGGATATATATGTATATATATATATATATATATATATATATATATATATATACATATATATATGTATATATATATATTGATATTTATATATATATATATCACTAAAAGTGAAAGTGTGTGTATGTGTGTCTGTGTTAGAAAATTTGTTTACCAATCTACTCTGTCAATATTCAGTCTACAGACTCGACCTTGATAGAAGGGGTACTGAAGTTTGGGGAAATCTTTTTCAATTGGTGTTCGGCAATACATTTGGCTGTACAGGAGTCAAAGTTCAATGATTGACATTTGAAAACTCTACAAAACTCCTTCCCCAATTTTGTGTGTAAAACTTGAAATTTTACATGTAGTTTACTTGGACATGGATCCAACTTTTTGATTGAATTTGAGCATAAAACAGTAAAGGTAACGAGATAAAAATTTAGGTCAAAGTTTTAAAAAATGAGACCTTTGCGGTCTGTACGAAATTACTAAACTAATTTTTGGTCTAAACATTTGAAATTTTACATAAAGTGTATTCCAACATCGGGCAAGCTCTTTAACTGGTTTTTGATCCAGAACTTGACTCCTAAGAGGTGCAAGTTCAAAAGATATGACCTTCGCAGTCTCTATCAAACTATTCCGCCAATTTTGGATCTAAACATTTGACATTTTACATGAAAGAGTATTTAGATATGCAAACTTTGGAATTAGTTTTTTGGGCGACAACTTGGTTGCGAAGACGTCAAAGTTGAAAGAGTTGACCTTACAGACTCTATTAAAATCCTCCGAGAATTTTCGGTCTAAACACTGGAAATATTTAATATAGGTTGCCTGGACATGAATCAAATGTTTATATAGAAATATGCACGTAAAATAATGAACAGTAATATAGGCCGGGATAATCCGGGGTAAAACACTCGTGCACACACACACACACACACACACACACATACATATATATATATATATATATATATATGTATGTATTTATACAATATGATGAAATATGACTTACTTTTCTGTATATATCGAAACATCGTCCTGTAAGTGGAACAAAGCTATATATATATATATATATATATATATATATATATATATATATATATATATATATATATATATATATATATATATATAAAGGACACTAAATCCAATTTCCCAAGTTAAATATAAGTACCATCGCATGTGTCAAACCATTAAGCCTTACGTTGTTTTTTTTTTTTTCTAAATTTATGTATTTCCTTTCTGAAGATTTACTACAAATGAAACCCAATAACCTTTTTTTATAGAATTGGTTTGAAACATGCCTCATTTACAGAGCCAGTAGCAAAACAAAAATGAGTTATCTTATCAAACGTAGTCAATGTTTTTTATTATCCTTTTTTATATTTAATACTGACATTTTCTAGCTAGAAATGTTTGTATTATCCCTGGGTCGTAAAATAGTCGACAATTACACAAATTTCCATACCTCAATAAATGTCCGACAACCACCTACATTCACTTTATACT
>NC_136513.1:29442500-29507500 GCF_053919585.1 Euprymna scolopes | reverse complement strand
ATATATCTATTTAAAGATATATATATATCTAAAGATAGATATATATAAAGATATATATAAAGACATATATATATAAAGATATATATATATATAAAGATATATATATGTAAAGATATATGTATATGTATACATAATCCTTTAAATATATATGTATGTATTTATGTTTATATATATATATGTATATATATATATATATATATATGGGTGTGTATATGTATATGTATATATGTATATATATTTATACGTATATGGATATATGTATATATATATGCATATATATATGTATATATTTATATGCATAGCTATATATGTGTATATATGTATATATATGCATATATATATGTATATATATGCATACGTATATATGTATATATATGCATATGTATATATGTATATATATGTATATATATGCATATGTGTATATGCATATGTATGCATATGTATATATATGTATATATGCATATGTATGTGTGTATATATATGCATATGTATATATGTATATATGTATATGCATATGTATATATGTATATATGCATATGTATATATGTATATATGCATATGTATATATGTATATATATGCATATAAATATGCATATGTATATATATATGCATATGTATATATATGCATATATATATATATGTATATATGCATATATATGTTTATATATGCATATGTATATATATATATATATATATATATATTCACACACACATGAGATGAAATGAGAGCGCTCAATTGTAACCGAAGAGACTCATTTGGACATTATAAATCTCAACAAGTATCTTTGGAGCTTACTCGTATATATGGAAACAATAGGCGTGGGTGATGAAGTCACACAACTATATATTGGTTGATATAGATGTGATCAGTCATTCATTCAATAATACTATACAACTGATTTGTTGGAGGAAAGAAGGGACTCTGTATGCCAAGGCATTTCGAAGCCTAATGCTTCTCATCAGAACGTAGAGAATATACTAGGTAAAATAGTGGCGATGCGGCGTCTAGCATTGGATTCATTAGGAACGAAATAATCAAAAGAGAATTGTATGAGACGAATGTTAAGAAACGAAACATAAAGTAGCGGAAATGAGGCACAATCAGAGATTATGAAGTAAATAGATATTAAAACTGGCAAAACTTTGGAAAGAAGATATAATTGAGCAGGAGATGAGAGACAGAAAAACAAAAGAATGACAGACAATTTACCATATAAGGAAGAAGAGAAGAAGTAAAAGGAAAAAGAAGGGGTTACAGAGTGAAGAACAAAAAAAGAAGAAAAAGAAGAAAAGAAACTAAATAATAATAAGATAATGAGAAAAGGGAAGAAAGGCAAACCAGTCCGTGTGTGGGCAAAAAATCTCTACTAAATACCTCTCTGAATATTTTGTCTGCAGCGTAGACATTTATTATATGTCTCATTTTCGTTTGTTTTTGTTTTTTTTTATTTATTTAGTTGGTAAAATGGCTGCTAAAGGATAAAAATTAAAAACAAAACAATTGACCTTGGCCGGGTAAGTTGGATAATACATTACTCCGGCCCTTACATTTGCGCACGCCAAAATTAAATATTAATAATTCCAAAAATGGGGGGGGGGTACAACAAAAAACGAAGAGACAAGTAAAGAAAAAAGAATAAAAACAAACAAACAAACAAACAAAAACTTGCATGTTATACGTCGTACACGCCGCCCAGTGTTTGACAATCATAAAATACGCATAAGTATTAGATTTTCATTCACGTAAACTTCTTGCTCATTATTATTGAACCAATTCTCCATTGATTATTGTTTTTACATACGGGTCCCCACTTATCAAGGCCCGGAGGCCACTGGAGGAAAAAGTCTAATGAGTGTACAGGCTTCAATGTGATAATATCCTCGTAATCGTAAGTGGTGAAAATTTGATGAATTGGATTGCATAAGGGGACGGGTCAACAAGAATTTGTTTAGGGTAGACTTTAGGACGACAGAGTTATCGCCAGATGGAAAGCAGGAAAACGGGAGACAGCTCCACAGCCGTGCAGTTCTCAGAAAGAAGATTTGTCCATGTATTATGTTAAATTCTCCAAGATTTTTATATATATATATATATTTAAGTATGTATTGATTGTTTTTGTTTATGTGAGTTTAGACATATAAGGTACAGTTATATATAATATAAAGTACAGTTATATATAATATAAAGTACAGTTATATATAATATAAAGTACAGTTATTGTTCTAGATTTGAAATTGATATTAAAAGTCTATTTTTTCTATTAAAAAAATATAAACACCAACTTCTTAATATATTAAATCATATATATGCGAGCGTCTGCATGAAAGTACACTAATTTGCATATAACTTTTAAAATGTGCGTTAATTAATTACTTTTTAATTTTTATTGTTAATATTAAGTGATTGTTTAAGTAAGCTATTACGCTAAATTTTATTTATGCATAGTTTCTACATGCATCGAATTTCAGATGGAAACGCTCCAGCATACGTATATATATATATATATATATATATATATATATATATATATATATATACGTCTGTCTATTCTATCTTCTGTGTATTTGGGATTGTTTTACTCTTTTATGCATGTTGAATTCACCTATTCGTAATAACCATCATCATCGTCATAATAAATAGTCCTTCATATGTATTCTACATGCACGTGTATGTGTACGTGTGTGTGCATATGTATGTACATGCGTGTATTTATGAATGTATGAGTGTGTGTGCATGTTGTCATGTGTATTTCTTCTTGCGTATGTATGTTTGCGTGCATCTGTTTGTATGCATGCTTGTACGTGTATACCTTTATTTCGATATGTGTGTGGGGTGGAGAGAACTCCCAAAAGCCTTGTTTAGGCAACCCCTGTGGGTGAAGCACATCTCTTATTAAAAAAAAAATACATCAAGCGGGATACCAGTACCCGCATTAAGCTGGTCTGCAGTTTGATTTATTGCTAGCTATCTTGCTGGTGCTTGTTGCTGAATCTCGACATTTTGAACCGCGAGAGGGACTTAGCTGTCGTAATAAGCTAAAACTCTGTAACATCATCTTTGTATAGATACTTCCTCAGGCATTTGTCTATAAAAATTGTCCGTGGCGATGGAAAAACGTGGCATGTTAGTAGCCCTGAAATGCTGGAAGCATGTAATAATTGATCTGCCATCATTCTATATATGCATATGTGTGTGTATGTATGTATGTATGTATGTATGTATGCAGGTATGTATGTTAATATATGTACTAGTGTATGTATGTGTATGTATACATATTTGTATATGTATGTATATATGTATGTGTGTATTTATTTTTATTTATTTATTTATTGTGTATACATGTTTATGCGTGTTTGTATGTATACACGTATATATATTTGTGTGTATGCATATGTATATATGCATATATATGTATGCGTATAGGCAAATATATATGTATGTGTACGTATATGTAGGTAACTTTATCTGCATGTGTGTATATGTGCATACATGTGTACGTATATGTATGTGAATATGTATGTGTATGTGTGTATGTATTTGTATATGATAGTATATATGTGTATGCATATATATGTATATGTGTGTGCATGTGTGTATGTATATATTTGTATGTATGTGTTATATGTATTGTGTATTTATGGATGTATAGGTGTGTGCATGTTTATGGGTATGTATGTGTATGTATGTGTGTATATGTATATATATGTATGTATGCCAAGGATCGTATTCAATGTCATGTCTGCTTTAGCGTGTGAATTCGCTGGAAAGACTAAAAAAAAAAAAATTAAATTAAAGGTTATTTTCTGGCTCATGGACTTTCAGTGACTGAGGGAGTGGCACTCGTCTGACAAGACGTTGCAATTATCATATATATATGTTTGTATATATATATATATATATATATATATATATATATATATGTGTGTGTGTGTGTGTGTGTGTGCATATTACAATGGAAAATATATAAATACACACACACATATATATATATATATATATATATATATATATATATATATATATATATTACAATAGAAAAATGCGAGCATGAATAGTACTATGGTTGAGATTAAACATGGAAAAGTAAAGGTTAGTTCTTACAACTGGAAAAGAAAAGGACAAGATATTCTAGTAAAAATTATAATGAATTGATATCTTCAGCATTAAGAATTGCTTATATAATGTGATAAATTGAATTTTAAAACTTTCTTAATGCTGCAATATTTGAAGTTATGAATTTATTATATTTTTACTAGAATATCTTATCCTTTTTGTTTTCCAATTTCAATAGCCAGAGCTGCGCATGCCCATGTTTTAGCTCAATCATATTGCTATGCTCGCATTTTTCTTTTGCAATCCATGATTGTTAAAGGCTTCCAATAAATTTATTTGTTCATTGTTTAATTTCAGTCGTTTATTTTTCCCCCATAATCACACATGTAATAACAAAGTAGGGCAAATGTTTGCTTTCAATAAACTTACTCCAATTATTTCTCCTCTCATGCTTTCATTGTCTCTGTGTCACTTGTTACTTCTCTTTCGGCGACAGCAGTGAATTAATAGCAAGCCTAGTGGCTGAAGCTATGAAAACCAGTCGCTAAAAAGCGTCGCACACATCCTTACATATTTTTACGATATTAAACACGACAAAAAATTCATCAGAACTTTTGTTTTACTGAATTACATTTTTTTTTCATGACGTAGCTGAGGTGTTATCTATAAACTGTAATAATTCTTTGAAATTTGGTCGAAAAATGAGTGAGCGGTGAAGGTGAAACAGTTCTTAATGACTAAAACTGCCACTTAACCTTGTATTCACACAGGTTAATGTTTGACTAAATTTCCTCTCATCTATTTGAGTTTCTTTCTTAAGCTTTTATGCATGCTTAGTCGCATAGCATTTACATGACGGTTAACATGTCAGAGAATAGATCTTCGTAAATTATTAATAAATTTACTTTGTAAGCGTATCGTTCTACATTTTGATATTGGGGAAATATCATTTTTACTGCTGAGCCATTAACTTTACAGTTGTCCTGTTTTTAAATCCCCAAAACAGCTACATGGTAAACAGCTGAGGATCCCCGGTTTCTATTTAAAATAATTTAGTTAAAATTTCCGTCTTTTTTTTTCGCCCTTATATCGTTGAATTCTCTTTTATAAATGTAGAATTTTGAAAAATCGGCTTATGCAACTCGGAAGTGTATCTCTATGTAATAATTTTAATTAAGGCTTTCTTTTTTGGTACCGTAATACACATGGAATTTATTTTTTAATTATAAACTTTAAAGAAGTCGGGTTATGTATGTGCTGCAATAGGTTAAAGTAATTTTTTTTCTTTCGGAAATTTATAACCGCATTATTTTACGTCTTAGTTTTTTTTTATACGAAGTGTTTAATATTATATAACTGACCTTTTCAGTGTGTGTGTGTGTAAAGCGGATCTACCAAACTCCTGTCTGAATCGTGTGTTTATAAAGTCGGAATTCAATATATGGCGCACTTTCGTTTTTTTTTTTTTTTGCTTTTTTTTTTGGTATTTAGCCAAAAAAAATGCTGCTTCGGGATCCTAATTAGAAAGAAAACAATTGACCTTGGCCGGTAAATACGATAAAACATTATTCTTGCATTTGCACATCCCGAAATTAAAGATTCATAGTTCAAATCGCATAATTTGTAAACTTTTCTATCCAGCTGTCAGTATTTAAGACGGTGACGACATTGGGGCTGTAGATCACGACAAAGGCCAGGACGCTAAATGCTTTTGTTGTGATACTAGCGCATAGTGTCCAATAGATACGTATATATATATATATATATATATATATATATATATATATATATATGTATATATATATATATATATATATATGTCTGTGTGTGTAAGTATACACATATATACATATATACACACACATATATATGCATATACACATATATACATATATATACACATGTATATATACGTATATATACAATATATAAACATATATATACATATATATACATATATATATATACAAATATACACCTATATACGCATATATATACATATATATACATATATACATATATATATATACATATATATATATATATATATATATATATATATATATATATATATATATATATACATGTATATATACTTTAAATGTGAATGTGAAAACTTTGAAGTGTCGAATATAATGATAAAATCAATTTTATTTACTGATTTTTTTTTGTAAGTCCGATTTTTCGCTAATACATAGCCTCATCAGGGTCGAAAGGCCGGTTCGAGATTTTTTTTTCTTTTTCTTCATTTTGGTGTTATGACGAAGAGAAGAGTATTTACGTTGTATTCCGGTGATTTCAAGTGTATAATGCTCAAGTTTCGAGCGTTATTTTAAAGTAAAGGATGGTTGCACACTTTTTGAAGACACGTATTTTTAAAGTAAAATTTAAAGGGGAATTTGAAAACTTTTAATTGTCGAATATAATGATAAAATCATTTTTATTTACTGATTTCTTTTGTAAGTCCGATATTTCGCTAATACATAGCCTTATCAGTGTGTGGCCATCTTTTACTTTAAATCCCGCTCGAAATCGGAGTATTATACAAAAGAAAAAGGAAACAAAAAATAACGAACCGGACCTTCGATCCTGATGAGGCAATGTATTAGCGAAATATTGGACTTACAAAAAAAAAAGCAGTAAATAAAAATGATTTTATCATTATATTCGCCATCACGAAGTTTTTAAATTCCCATTTAAACTTTATTTTAAAAATAAGTGTCTTCAAAAAATCGCCGGAACACAAAGTAAATTTTCTCTTCTCCATAACACAAAAATGAAGAAAAAGAAAAGAAAATCACGAACCGGACTTTCGACTCTGATGAGGCTATCTATCAGTGAAATGTCGGACTTACAAAAAAAAATCAGTAAGTTAAAATGATTTTATCATTATATTCGACACTTCAAATTTTCAAATTCCCATTTAAATTTTACTTTAAAAATAAGTGTCTTCAAAAATGTGTATGACCATCTTAAACATGTGTATATATATATACAGTGATGATCATATTTATTGGCACGGTAAAATAAAAGTTAAATTTTGTCTAATAAATTCTAAATAAAGGGATTAAATTAAAGAAAATAACAAAGTATATTATGTATTTTTAACTGGCCTTTCCGATGCAGCAATCGGATTTTAGAAAAAATAAATAACAAAGGAACAACAAACATAATTGCAAAAACCCCTTGTTCAAAATTATTGGCACGGCTTTGTTTTTCTTTTAGTATCAGTATAATATCAATCAATTTCCGGTTTACGTGCTTTCTGAACTTTTTTATAGCCATATTATGCTTGTTTAACGCTAATTCAGTGAATAATTTTTTTCAGATAATTTTTAGATAGCGATTTATTTAAACTATTATAAGTGACTAAATTATAATTTTCAATCGCCATGGTTAAAACTAAGGAACACAGCGAAGACGTCAGGAAGCTTGTTGTAGCATGCCATACCAATGGGGAGGGCTATGATAAGATTTCAAAGAAGCTAAACCTTCCCAAATCCACTGTTAGAGCCATAATAAACAAGTTCAAATCGCAAGGCCACGTTATGAGTTTAGAGGGTAGAGGGAGAAAAAGGATTCTTTCCCCAAGAGATGAACGGAAAATTGTTCGACAAGTAAAACAAAACCCAAGGATCTCTGTTGGGGAGATTGTTGATGAACAGAGCACCTCTGGAGTGAATGTATCTCGACATACAGTTGGTAGAGTTTTGAAGAGAGCTGGTTTAAAAGCATGTCGTCCGAGAAAGACTCCCTTATTGAAGCCTATGCACCTGAAAGCAAGGCTAGCCTTTGCAAAACGTCATATTGATAAAGATGTTGCATTCTGGAAACGTGTTCTATGGACTGACGAAACGAAAATAGAGTTATTTGGCCATAATAAAGTGTCTTATATTTACAGAAAATCTGGCGAAGCTTTCCTGCCTAAGAACACCATACCCACAGTGAAGCACGGTGGAGGCAGTTTGATGTTTTGGGGATCCTTTGCTGCCTCTGAACCAGGGCGACCTGTTAAGGTCACAGGTAGCATAAAAAAGGAAGATTATGTTAAAATATTGGACGAAAACCTGAAAGACTCTGCTAAAGAGCTCTCACTTGGTCGTCGTTGGTGGTTCATGCAAGATAATGACCCAAAGCATTCGGCTAAACTGACTAAGAAATGGCTTAAGGACGATCATAATCATGTTTTGGAGTGGCCATCACAAAGCCCAGACCTTAATCCAATTGAAAATGTATGGAGAACATTAAAATTGAGGGTAATGCAAAGGAAGCCTAAGAATCTTATTCAATTGGAGGATTATTGTCAGGAAGAGTGGGCTAACATTACTACTGAAGAGTGCAACAACTTGGTTGTAAACTATGAAAAGCGACTGAGGAAGGTAATCAAGGCCAAAGGCTATACAATTGATTATTAAATAAATCGTGCCAATAATTTTGAACAAGGGTTTTTTGCAGTTATGTTTGTTGTTCCTTTGTTATTTATTTTTTCTAAAATCCGATTGCTGCATCGGAAAGGCCAGTTAAAAATACATAATATACTTTGTTATTTTCTTTAATTTAATCCCTTTTTTTAGAATTTATTAGACAAAATTTAACTTTTATTTTACCGTGTCAATAAATATGATCATCACTGTATATATATATACACATGTTTAAGATGGTCATACACATTTTTGAAGACACTTATTTTTAAAGAAATATTTTAGATTTTATTTTTCTGTTTTTTTATATATCATTCTAATCACTTTCTGCTAATATTGATAAGCATGACGTCTATGTATATGGAAAAGATTGGTCAGTGATTATAAAAAAAAAACAGCATGGAACATTAAATCATCATGAACATTAAAAAAAAACAGTCATGAAAATTAAGTATTTAAATTCAGCCATGTATTACAATCTTTCGGAAATAAAGCTTGTCTAAAAGAAAAAGCTGAAAAATAACATTCCAAATATATTAAAACACTAGCCTGGTTGCCCGCCATTGCTCAGAGGTTTGAAGGTGTGTGTTAAGCAAAAAAAAAAAAAAAACAAACAGTGGTAGTTGGCCGGCAAGCTCGAACCCGTAACGCGAAGGAGAAAGATTACGTGAAAAAAATACCCTACGTATATGCTCTTGCGCCAATTGCCAACCCTTTTTTTCGTTCAATTTTTTTCTTTCTTACATTTCATGCTTTTTTTCATAACTTCTTGTTCTTGTTCTTTCTATTTTTCTTCCACTACCATTCTCTTTCTAAAATATTACTTAATAAAACAGCATTAGAAATTATTTAAAAATCGACAGAAAAAAAACAAAATAGAAAATTATAAATAAGCAAATAATGAAGTGTTCAGTGGAAGAATAACAATGATGTACGTATATATTTAATATAGAATAAGAAAATAAAAAATAAATACAATGAATCGATGAGAGAAAATAATGTAACTGTTTTTCTAAAATTTTAAAATTCCACACACGGCATTAAGAATTAGTAATAAAATACAGTGCAGTATATAATACACATGCATATAATCAAATACCATTATATATAACACCGTAAGAGGGCAAATATGGTAAACGGAGCCGGAAAACATCGTACTCCACATCGTACCCTGAAAAAATAACGCATCCTAGGACCACTTTGTATTGGTTATATGAGAAAGTGCAAAGTGGGTAGGTTGCATTTTTTTTATTTTTTATGTTGATGTACTTATTTTTATTTATTTATTTATTTATTTATTTATTTATTATCAAAAACAGACATTCCGGTGTTAATTTTATTAGACATGTGAATATATATATATATATATATATGTATGTATATATATATATATATATATATATATATATATATATATATATATATATATATATATATATATATATATATATATTGCCGTATGGGATTTTCTCCTCCCAAAATTTCTCTCACCCAATTTC
Organism: Euprymna scolopes; assembly: GCF_053919585.1. NCBI lineage: Eukaryota > Metazoa > Mollusca > Cephalopoda > Sepiida > Sepiolidae > Euprymna > Euprymna scolopes. Next base: position 29,497,526 of record NC_136513.1, on the reverse strand, counting down.
CTACAAGAAATCAGTTTTTGGCAAATAGAGGTGACATTGTTTAGACAAAAATCGATACATAAAAATGTCAAATCTGGTGAAGTTCAAGGGGAAATAATAAGTTTTACTATTACGGTTCTGAAAATTTTCTCCACGTGACAGAGCTTTATTGCTTGAAGTGTTTTACAATAAGGTTTTTTCTACTCCGTAAAGCAGACCAAAGCTTGAAGGTCGCCGGTAATAGAAATAGCTATGAAATGACTCATGTAAATAAGCTCTGAACAAGCCAATAAACCGAGGACTGCTAGACTTTGGAATTCTCTTCCGAGTGTCTGCTTCCTTCACTGTACCGACGTGCAGAAGTGTAAGTGTAATGTAAGCAGACATCTTGCTGCCAAACTTCCTACATTGTACCTATACAAATTGTGTCCAAGATAGTAATCCCTACATCAAATTTGCTTTCTTTTGGGTAAACATGCAAGAAAAAACAAATACTATCCAGATCGGAGCAATGTTAGTTAAAATGTGGAAATAATAATAAACTGTGGTTATTTGTATTATTATTATTCATCGAACTACTGTTCTCATTTTGCGTGTGATTTTTACAACGTTTCGGTAGATATCACCTTCGACCTTCTTCGGGTGTATCCTGTTGAACTCGGAAATGTTCCTGTCGAACTCAGGAATTTGGACGGAATTTCGAGCAGATCCCTTTACTTGTTCCGTAAGCCATGACTGGATAGAGGCTCTCAGTAATTCGCAAATGTATATTTTGGCCCCCTTACTCTGAGGATTGAACCTTCAACCTTCAGGAGAATATCACTTTTACAATTGATTTTTTCTGGTACTCTAATCACTGCGCCGCGGATCCTTGCGGACAATTCTATTACGAAATTTAGAACCCTTGAACTTATTTTTTATTTCTAGTTGTAAATATCACTATTTATTACTAATTATTACTATATATTAATGTATATCTATCTCTATACTTATTACGTGTATATTTTACAGTTTTTACGTATTACTTGTATATATTATCTAGTGTTTAACATTACTAGTTCCCATATTGTATATCATTCTATACCAGGTCTTTCAGTCGTCTTACTCTCCACCGTTCCTCTCTGTCTATAATTTTTAATTCGTTCGATAATGGTAGATGGTTTGCTTTTTCTTTCCAGATATCATCAGCTCTACCTGACTTTTCAATCTCTTCACCTACTACAACTTTTCGATGTTCTAACCATACTTACAACGGACGATACTTTTCATCTCTTTGTAGCTTTCCACATTTACATGGGATTCCATATACACAGTTCTTAGTCATGTTTTTTCTGTATGGGGATTGACTCTCACAAGCTGTTTCTGGAGAGTTGAATCGCTCCTGAATATTGTACTGATGTCATATGAATTACATATTCGTTGAAGTTTTTTTCAGACAAGCCCTTCTTATATGGTATACAAACTGTGGTGAGTTTCTGAGTAGTGTCATTTTGTGTTTGGTCCAGATTTGTTTGGAGCTGATTCCATGCTTTCTGGATAGTTTTTTCGGTTAAAGGTTTTTCTTAAACTGTTCATCTTTTGTCGGTATGCACTAATGTTAGTACATATTGCTTTTGCTCGATGTTGTTAGCAAGTGACGATTCCTTTCTTTACGTTATATTGTTGGTGGGATTTGTAATTTAGATACTATCCAATCAAAGTTGGTTTTCGGTATACAGATGATATAACCCCCCTGCCCTGTGCGAGTTATTAGCACATCTAGGATCGATAATTTATTGTTATTTTCCTTTTCCATTGTGAACTGTACAGTTGGACGGATCGAGTTCACCTTGTCTAGCGACGTTTGAACATCTTCCTGATGGGGCCAGAGCATGAATGTGTCATCTACATATCGCGACCACATTATTGGCTTTAGTGGTGTTGATCCTAATGCCATTCCCTCAAAGTAATCCATGTGCGCATTATCCAGTACCGGAGACAATGGTTATCCCATCACCAGACCTTCTTCCTGCCGATAAATATCATATACAATCACGAAGTATGTGGTTTCTGCACAGAATGTTAACATTTCCGTTATATTGTCAATTGGGATGCAAGTGCGTTCATTCAGTGAGGCATCCGATGTCAGCTTATCCCGTACCACTGTCAGATTCTCATCAGTGGGTACTTTCGTGAACAGTCTGACTATTTAGACTCACCATCTGGTTGAAATGAATTGGAACATGTTTTATTATTTCCATGAAGTGAGCTGAGTTCTTGACGTATGATAGGGATTTACCGATGATTGGGTTGATTATATCTACCGGAAATCAGCTCAACGGATTGCATACTGAATCTCGGGCACTGACAATGGATCTTAATAAAATAGCGTGTTTGTGAATTTTAGGTAGGTCGTATAGGTGTGGTAGATTGCTATTATGTTGTACTAGCTGTCTATATAACACAAGTGGTGTAAGGTCCTTGTTCTTACTGAGGATCTGTGACAGCTTCCTTTGCGTGTTGGGGGTTCTATTGCACTTTACAGTAGTCACCAGATTCTATAAAATCTGCGAGATTCTCAAAGAAAGATGTATTGGCTATCAGGCCCCTACGCCGTGACAATGATATCATAATACTTCCAGAAGACAAATGCAATGCTACAGTGGTAATGGATAGAGCAGTCGGGAAATCCAAAGTAATGATCAATAAATACATGAACTTTCCAAAGATGAAAGTAAAATCCTTGCACAGTGGACCTCTAAAAACACACAATACAAATACACTAGCCCGACAGATAATAGGCAACTAAAATAACTTAGTTTCCTCGGATTTATTGTCGATAAGTGATTCTGTAATGTTATCGTCCTGCCATTAGACTCTGAGCAACTAAGTCTTCACTGTGTGACTTGCTGAACGAAAGGATGGAACAACTTACTCCACATTTTTCTTCTTATCTTTTATCATCTCCTGCCTCCTGAATTGGATGAGAGTGCTGGTTTGTATTTCAATGAGAGTTAAGATCGCATTACTTCTTTTTTATAGCAACATCTCTTTTTTCATGTGCAATTGTAAGTGTGGTTAAATATCTTCTTTTTTTATTCGAATTTTTTAGTATATTTTTTTTTCTTTTTCTTACCATCGTTTTTTACACATATTTTATTTTCTCCTCCATCATCGTATTTTCTTCATTTTTTCTTCTTTTATGGCATCTGCTCTTTTAGATAATTATCATAATCAATAGTGCCATTTCGCTGAAAAATACATATATTTTATTCTTTATTTATTTATTCTTACATTTGGTGATTTTTTTTTATTTCTTTCTCTTTGTATTTATCTATCTATCTATCTATTTATCTATCTATCTATCTCTCTAACTATCTGAGGAAAGGCGTTTTAAGTATGTATTATTGAAGTGTGCCCTTAGAAATCAGGATGAATCCGAATTCTGGCGAATTGAAACAAGACAGAAATGCACAATCTGTGGCAGATTTCTTGTCTAAAGCTGGGTTTCAAAACCATGTAAAGTCACAATTTGTCAGACATGCCCAATAATTGTATGATAATATGCTGCTTCTCTGATCACACACCTATTGCTGTAATAGCTCTGGTTTTGTCTCTGAATTACCAATCATTTTGACAAGACTCTCAAGGGTGAATAATGAAGTCCCATCAAATACTGGTTAGTTCCTCTTTGACCTCTAGGAACAATTTTGCAAGAGTGTAACTGGTTTGAAAAGTCATCACCGTGCGCCTGGATGCTCTACATTCCTCTTAAGAGATGGAAAGCTCTTGTCAACAAGTAGCAATAGTCATCTATCTGTCTATCTATCTATCTATCTATCTATCTATCTATCCATCCTGAATTGACACCTACCCTATTGTATGCGTTAACGTACCATTCGTTTTCACGTATTAAGCTTTGCATTATTGTCTTATATATTTGCGGTCGTTTTTGGAATTTAAAAAAAAAATTATTTGCATTTTTTTATTTGTAATTCTTTTTCGATTTTCTTATTTTCATAAAAAAAGATATTACAAGTCATATTTAATTATTTCTATGTTAATCTGTTATTTCCTATCATGTATTGTCTTTAATTGATTTCCTTCTTTTCTTTTACAATTCCCTTTATTCAATTTAATTCTATTTTTAAAAAAATCCCATTTTTCTGCGTATTGTTACAAGCATCCCTATCTGTTTGTTTCCCGATTTCGTCATTTTGCTGTTTCTTACTTTTTTTATGTTGTATTTTAGATTTTTATTTTTATTTATTTCATAAATGGGTTAACCTTCTGTTTTCTTTTCTTATATAAATGTGTCATACTTTATTTGCTTTTCATACCCGAATCGACAGTTTCTTTGTTTTGATCTGTTTTTGCCCATCGTATTTTATTTACTTCAAGATTTTTATTCCTTTTTCTAAGATTATTTTCATCTTGATTTTTTTTTATGATTCTATTCATACCAAACATTGCCAAGTCGTATAATACGCTTTAATATATGTTAACTCTGAGAGACTTTTCACTTATTACAAAGCCAATCCTTTATCGAATATTATAGTTGTATAGAACTGATTCCAAACGTTTAAAAAAATAACTTAGTTGCCATCAGCTAGAACTGAAACCGAAAAATTTAGCACTTCAGCCGCGATCCGTACCATTTAAGCAATCAGCAGATAGATAAGAATGACGTAAAATAAAACATGTCAAGCTGCGAGTGATACACGCGCAGAAGTCATAAAAATGGGACTGCAAGTTTAAATGAACATTTTGCATTTCACCTGGCAATATATTTCTGTACGCTTTATTCATCCACCAAAGCAAACATATATTTTTATAGCTATAAACATTTGTTGGTGTATGATTACTATTTCCTGTTAATTTCCGTGTTATGTGACCAATAATTCAAGTTTATCGGATAAACACATACATACAAATATCTACCGTTATTAATTTATACCTATTGTTTTTTTTCGTAGATTCTTTTCTGCCACCCATTTTTCTGTTTTACTTCTTTTTTAAAACATTTTCTCAAACGTATTTTCTATCTTTCCTTCCTCACTCGAACATCTTTTTTTTCTTTATCCTTTTTTATAAACTACACTGTTTTAAATTTAGTTATCATTATCGTTTTTTGTAGCTCCATTTTATCTTTTTTCTAGGTTCTGTTTTCTGACATATTTTCTTCTTCGTTTTCTTTCTTTGTTCATAATGCAGTTGCTTCCATTCTATTTCCTTTATGAACTTTTAAACGCAACGTTGTTTTTTTTTTTTTTACCGTCAGCTGAATTTGGTCGCCATTTTAAATTCCTTATTCATTCTCTATTCTTATTGCTGTTCATCTCATTTTTTTAATAGCTGCCGAACACAAAGATAAAAATTGAAAAGATTTCCCCAACATCCGCTCCTAATGACAAAATGTCACTGCATCTCTCCTCCCTCCCTCCCTCCCTCTCTCTCTCTCTCTTTCTCTCTCTTTATTTGAACCTAAGTGTGCAGCGTTTATTGATTGATGCATTACCACGGTTGGACCTGCAGGGTTCATTTCCCTGGTTTCAAAGTGCATACTCTTTTAAAATGTATGGATGTGAATAGCGAGGAGCGAGCCTCGCTTTGGTTCTAATATAAAGATGGATGCCTCAGAAGAAACAAACAATACGGACAAAGGCCAGTAACATTGACAGCCTCTAACTTTCCGAAAAACGCGGGAAAAGAAGTGTTAGTTTGCCGCTATTATTATTATTATTATTAATATTATTATTATTATTATTATTATTATTATTATTATTAATGATAATAATAATAATATATCAAAATAATAATAATAATGATGATAATAATAATAATAAGAAGAAGAATAATATATCAAAATAATAATAATAATAATAATGATGATGATAATAATAATAATAATAATAACAATAATAATAATACTTAATAATGATAATATATCAAAATTAAAATGACAAGTTTTTGAATTTTCTGTTAGCACTTAATAGTGAATAAATAAAGTACACATTACTAATACACAGTAAAACCCCGAGATACAGTTGCCCTAGCATACGGTGTTTTCAGGTTAGGATATAAAATACGCTGTTTTTCCAGCCCCTGGTTACGCTCGTTGTCCGGATCTACGGTGTTATTTGTTATGTTAATAGTTTATATACATGTGCATTATGTACTGTACTGAATTTCGTTACTAATGTGTAATGCCGTATCCCGGAGTTCTACTGTAGCAGGATTTACAATGTTACCAATGGTGTTCTAATCGGAAGTATACCGACATGTTTTTTTTTTAAACTTTATTCTTTTTTAAACTTAAAAACATTTAACAAAATCGGATAACATTGCAACATTAGATGTGTTTTAAAACAAATTTGCTCTTTTTTAACGTTTAGTATATAATTTTTATATAAAGATTAATTAAAAACGTATATGTTTTCGAAAAAAAACATAATTTAATGATTTTTGCCGGTAAAACAAATACTAAATTCATCAATGGTAGTTCATTACTCTCGTACAAACAAAACCCTGTGCGATACAACAAGGTAAATATAAAACTTTACATACCAGTGACAAGATAAGTTGCTGATTGAATGAATTGAAGACGCTCCCTTTTTATTAATTCCTGCATTATGATGTAACATAACGTTACATAAATCCGAAGATAAATATACTTGCTTTTGGATTCCTAATTTATATTGAGTATTTAGCAATGATCATCAAGTTTCACTCTTGAAGTTTAACAGAAACGAGTTGATAAACCGGGGAATTTCCTATTTACTCGCCAAGAGGGCAGAGTTGGGCACGATATCGATTGTTTATGTGGGTAATATCAGGCTACCGAAAATGGAGCACTCTATATGCAAACAAGCATAAAGATTGCACCAGTTTTAAAAAAGATTTCTCTTTCATTGAACGAGAAAAGGATAAGTTAGGTGGAGCATCAGAACAGATAGTACACTATGCTCGTTTCCCCCAAACTACTAATGGTTGTGGTCATCAATAACAATGGATGATATCAGCCATCTTCTTTATTTATGGTCACTCTTGACGTAAACGTATTTTTTAATGTAATCAAACAGGAAAAAATAACTTTTTCCATAATTGAATAAAATTAGAATAGCAAACGCAATTTATAGTGAAATGGACTTAAAACATTTGTTATGTTCCCTTTGTATTTATTGTTTAGACTTTTAATGATTTTCTTAATAAATACGTATAAATAAACTACAATTGCGTTTTATGTGATATTTTTGTCTAATATCAACTATAAATTCTTGTATTTAAAAAAATTGAATGTAATTCTAATATCACGATTACAATCGATTTTATAATTTCAAATCTGCGAATCATTTTCTTGTTCCATAAAGCATATAAAATTGTTTTTTTTACATAAACCATCAAAAATTGCTTTTCCCCGAACTTTTATCGCATTCGTAGCCCTTGAGCCCGTGGAGGGGCATAGGCCATCTTCAACTTTGTAGATATTTTTGTAGCGAGGAGTTCTGTTTACAGAGTGAGAGTGCTGGACCCACGCCCAACCTTCCCAGATGGTACATACAGCATTACGCCTCCCCAAATTGTCACCCATCTGGTACATGCCAGGCTAAACGTTGCTTAACTTCGAACCGATGTGTCAACGTGGTTGTGCCGTTTGTGCTTTTATCGCATAATTTGTGAAAAAAACTTTCATTAAATTTTTGGGGGCCTTAAAATTTTGGCATCCCGATGCTGCAGACTTGGATATACTCTTGGAAGAGGAGGAGAAAACAACTGTTACTAATAGAGAACGTCTGTTTTTAGGGATTATGATCTTCCGTAGGTGATATAATATCACGTAACAGCAAATTGCTGAAACAAATTATCGCATTTTTTTTTTTTTTTAGAAAAGTGCGCCGTTATTTACATTTCTTTTTTTTTGTATCGAATCGTCAAACCATTGCTTATATAATAATATATTAGCAATATTGGGCTCACTAAATGAACATTATCAATTTAATTTTTTAACGATTAAAAAGTAGTGTTTTACGAAAATTAATGCAAATATATAACTTTTGTTAATCTTAAAGATAATAATTATTAATATATTCAACGAATTTCCACTTCAAAACACAAAAGATGAAAATCAAGCACATTCCAAACTCGGATTTTCAACCTTAAAATCTGATAAGTGCACACTGTTGTTTTTATTTATTGTATCTACAGTCCCCACACTTCCCAAAAATCAATCTGTTTTGCTGGGCTATACTGATTATTTAAAGCATATTTGTACCAACAAATAAAGAGAGAGGTTTGTGGGCAAAAATGTGTGAATATTGATTATGAAAAATAGTAATCAATTATACTCATTCCTCATTTAATAATCGGTAAAATTTTCGTCCTGATTGGATAATTACTTGAATTTTGGTTGAATTTTGAAGAGAAACTCGGTTCGAAAATACTTGCTTCTTCCTTCTTTTTTAGCTGTGCCCATCTGAAATATAGTTTTAAATACGGGCGTTACTTATTCTGTTAAGTGAAACACCCAAACAACGAAAGCAGTAATAAGCTATAATAAACAATAATCAATAATAAGCTAGCAATGATAAGCCCCCTATATAAATCTGATAACTGAATTTATCTGTGCAATAATATTACCTACTGTATCCCACAAGCAGATATGAACAACGTTCTTTAATTATTATATACTGTTATAAACTGGAATTGATATCTCACCATTCTGTAGAAAATGTAGAAAAAAAAGCTCCAAACAATATGTAAACTAGAGAGCATATGATTAATCACAAGAAACAACGACAAAGAGACAGTGATTTACAGAAAGATAAAAAATGTAAGACCGTAAAGCGGTGACGAGTCTGAAGAGAGTGATGTTACAAAAAAAGAAATTATAGAATCAAAATATGCAAAACTGAAGACAGAACATGGCTATGCCATCTACTACAAAGGATTGAATAATCCAAACATGAATAATTGGATGCCTAAGCATGTGCAACGTATACAAGACAATTATAAATCGCATTGCAAAAGAAAAAACAAACGGAAGCCTAGTAATGTAGCGCATGCAGATGGAAGTCAACACATAACGGAGACACGGGTACAGAGATTGATTTTTCAGATAGAAGGTTTATCATAATTATGATATCACCCAACAACATACACTGTCCTAGTTGATAGATAAATATTTAAGAATACTCGTCACTATTTCTTTAATTGTGATAGGTTTAGAGAAGAATAAGCTGACACACACGCATAAAGACACACGTATATATATATATATATATATATATATATATATATATATATATATATATTGATATGTTAATATATATATTTATATATATATGTATGTGTATTTATATATCTATGTATATATATATTTATATATATATGAATATAGATGTATATATATTTATATATATATAAATATAGATGTATATATATATTTATATATATATGAATATAGATGTATATATACTATATATACATATATATATATATATATATATATATGTATATATATATATCCACGTCTACATATATATGCATGTATATCTCGTGTTTTAATTTTCTAGTCCTTTTTAATATAATTCTGTTTAATGCGTGTGGCATCCCGCCGGATGCCATATATTAACCAACTATTTTATTTATTCTAAACAAGAGATATTTTTTATGCATACGCATAGATACACACACACACACACACACACACACACATATATATATATATATATATATACATATGTGTGTGTTGGTACATGTTTGTTTATATGTATAATTTATTTTTATTTAATGACATTTTGAAATGTTGTAATATTACAAATTGTATAATATGATAAATCGCAGTTAAAAAATATTATCATCGATACATATAACACAAACTTAACTAGATATAGAAAACTCAATATACGAGATAGAGCAAAATATAAGTTCAAACTCTGAATTTAATTATGTACATGTACAGCAAAATTTATTGTTTGACATGGAGTACAAAAAAGGTAAATATTTTTCCTTAATCCATGATTTTCAATAAATGTCTCATCTCATCGGATGAAATGTTATTAGCAAAATACAATTGGCTAATTATATATTTAATTTATTAGCACATGAATTGAAAGATAAAATTAAACATACTCCATTTTTAAATACTAGGATACTGCATGTTTAAATAATAGGACACTCCATGTTTGAATAAATATAGTTAATTAAAAAAATTGTTGGATGTCACGATGAAAACATATGAGGGTGTTTTATACAAGTAATGTGAAACCACTTTGTTTGCTTTTGTTTGTATAATATGACTATTCACCCTATTCATTTATATCTCTTGTTTTTTTATATCAAATTAAAGAAAATTTTTTCCACATCTATACAGACGAAGTGTAAACTTTTTCTTTTAACTCCTTATCAGCTACTTAATTATTACCTTTCTATATGGAGCATTTACTTGGACAGCTCAACAAATGATTTTTACTGTTAAAATATATCGTTCACTAACCCCCTCACATACACTAACGTTTGATTTGTTTCTAAGTAATTTTTGCAATACTAAAGTATCCAGATTGCCTCCAAAACTCTTTAGATATGCGTTCATGTTTTAATAAGTTATCGTAGAACCTTCTCCTTTATATATTAATTAATTTAGTATGTAATAATTATTGATTACAGAATTATTAAATTCTGTTCGCATGAATTGGGTCTGTGAGGCAATCGCTTATAATTATATACTTCTGAATTTAACAACATTTATAACATAAATTGATTCCATTAATATCACCAACATTATTATAATAGTTATCTGCACATACATAACCATTCCATCGTTCACCTTTACGTTTAATAACTTTAAAATCGCGGGTGCCTATAAAATGTCCTTTTTATAATGCTTAATATTTAGAAATAAACTATGTTACCATATTATATTAATCTTTAATTATCCCATTGAAATCCATTATATTCCAATAATATGCGGTCCTATTATAAATCAGAAAATCTAAAATCAAATACGAATATTAAATAATGCTATTTTAATATAAGCGATGGTTAGTTAAATTTGTGCACGAAAAATTAAACAAGCGTTGGTTAATTTTAATTAATTTTTTTTTGTTAACACAACAACCAATAACAGATGAAAAACAACAACTTATAATGATGAGAATAATAGTCCGAAATAAAAAATACAATTAATATATATAATGCTCATCTCAAAAATGAATTTCAATTAAGGAATAATATATATACCAATCCGTAAGGACCCGATTATGGAAGATCAGATAATAAATACACGTGGATTTATAAGATCAAAGAATCCAACCTTGATCGCCCTTCGGGGCCCGTGGCGCAGTTGACAGAGACGTTGAATCTCTACGGTTCCAGGTGGAGATTGTCTGAAGATAGCGGTTTCAATCCTACCCAACGCCAGCCAGAGTTTTACTTGGACAAAACGTGGTAAAACGACAACAACTACAGATTACAGTGATTGCTGAGAATGCAGTATGGAGATTCGAGGTTCCTATCCGTCGCGGTTACCACCAGAGGAATAGTTGGCCGAAACGTCCTGAAAAAACAACAACCAATAAAAGATGCAAAAACAACTAATAAAGATGAGAATAATAGTACGAAATAAAAGATAAAAGTAATATATATAATGCTCATCTCAAAAATGAATTCCAATTAAGGAATAATATATAAGCGTTGGTTAGTTGATTAAAACAATAGAGCGTACGTAAAATAAACTACATGTCAAGTTTTTTAACTTAATAAAAATGTGAACATGTCCAATGAGAAGTTTTCACACGTTCGCTTATCAATTTAAGAACCTGTAAAGCACCACTTTAGACGCAGTCGCTGCAGCCTTCTCAAAATTGAGTCTAGCGCAGAGCCCTGATCTTTTATTCGTCTGTTTAGCTCTTCCTTTAATCAAAGCAAGTGACAATTTCCCATGACAGCGGCTAAACCCTATAGTTTTTAATCTTCACGGTCCCTCTGTTCTTATCATCATACCCCTTCTCTCAGCCATGTAGACCTTAATATCGTCCACATGCGATTAACGTGTTAAATATAATTTAGTAAGAAATTATATTTCATTTGTACATAAAAATTCGAGGAAGCACATGGAAATTTATTCCCGTTATTTAGGTTAGTCAACATTATATAATACTGTAAAAAATATTATAACTTTGATATGAGAAATAATATATGTTAATTTAATATATATATATTAACTACAGAAGAAATTTCTCGGCAAATAGTACAGAAACAAATACTTATTTTCAGTCAAATAATATAAGATATTTACCTGAGCAAATATTGAATCCTGCTGCAACACTCAAGGTCTGCCACCGGCAACTTGATTAAACCAGGGGATTAGCGCACTCTTCAGCAGATGCAAGTACATTTTTCTGTTGATTTTCAAGCCGACCTCAAAGTTGTGAGGTGTGATGCGGTGGCCCTCATTATAAAAAACACAAAGGGGCGTAATCGTGGCTAGAAATTTTTTTCCTCACCCTAAGTACGTTCCTGTTATTCCTCGAAATACAGTGATGCATTTGGAGGGTTCTGGCAATGGTCCTGTTTTAATCATTTGGATCGGTAGAGAGCATGAGTTTTACAGCGGCGCATCTCCGATCACGATCGTTTAACACTGGGCCACTTTCAAACATGATAGAAGGCACACAACACTCTTGGAATTTGTATACCACCAGCCAACTAGTAGAACGTCTGCAACAAAAAGAAAATCGGTTTTTATCAAATAGAAATTGAATCATTTCGTTATTTCTAGGACATGAATTTTATATCCATATGTATTCTGAAATTCACAACAACAAGGTGACTGTCTTTGAATGTGTTGGACGCTAGATATTCGAAACATGTCGAATACACTGTCCTCAATGTGTAACCTTATATTGAGATCCGTCCTTGTGGAGAGACAACAAATCTGATAATGTTGCACATATATTTCGCTTATATCTTTCAGAGATACGGCAATTTGCGATTTTGAATCGACTTTTTAATTTCTAATCAGGAAATTATTCAGTTCCCGTCTCATTTAGGAAAAATAATAAAAGTCGATTACTTTCCCCTCTTTCACCCACAAAACTTTTTTAATAGAAATAAACTGATCATCTGTTTTATAAGTGGTTGGTCAGGAACTATGCAGTTCTCACCTTTCAAAGTTTGACTCCACAGTTTTTTTCTTTATTACATCTTTCCATGTGCTACTAGCCCATATGTTTACGCCTACGTCTCATATATGAAAAGGTTAATTTGATAAAACAGTGTTATATTACCATGAGGAAGTCTAAAAATAGCCCCGATTACAAGTCTAGACGTGGTGATCGTTGTCTGGTTGTCGGGTCATCAGCGTCACCTGAGGGAGGATCGCCAAAATACAGAGCTACACACATACCCCCACACCAACACAACACAACAGTATATATATATATATATATATATATATATATATATATATATATATATATATATATATATGTGTGTGTGTGTGTGTGTGTGTGTGTGTATGATTACACCACTTGTGAACGGGTCCTGTTATAGATAGAAACCGACTTAAAAAAAACAAAACAAGTATACTCTATTAAAAAATTGTTCTTCAAAATCACTGGATTCGGCATTAAATAACCTGAAAAAGGGTTGATATGCCGTAAAACAAAATAAAAGAACCAACCAATCACTTCACTTTGTATCTACACTATTATATTCATTATTTCTTCTCACAAATATCATTCTAAAATATTACTCACTGATAATAACATGTGGTGTTCTCTGTGATCTAAGCGACAAGTCACATGCCCAGTACACTTTACATAATTCAATAAAATGTGCATTCAATTTGATTTATTGCATCATCCGCTTACCATTAGTTTCTCGGTGACACCGGCGATTGGTTACCTTGGGATTTTAGTGCTGAACGGATTCGTCAATGTCCCCGTCTTTTCCGCAATTATTTGAGCGAAGTACTTGGCACCCCCTCCTCCTTTATAATTATATCATTTGACCTTTCATCGTCATTTTTATGTTTATATTATTTATGTATTTTAGACGATACTGATGCATTAAACACAATCTAGATTAAGTGTTAAGCAACTTGCGCCAACGTGCTTAAAAGAACAAAAGCTTATTATAGAAATAAAGGAGATATCGATTGAGCTTTGTCTTTACATTTTTACGGTTATATGTGAGATGAAAAAAGTCGACAAGACAGAAAGTTATTGGGAACAGGTCACTGAAGAAGGAAATTTTAATGTAAAACAGTGAATTGATGAATTCAAAGTAGACAAACATTTAAACGGACGAAGTATCGAAGAGAGCAGACAATTTGAAATATTACATGGCACAACAGAACTTATAAAAAGGAATGCGACTATCAATATCACGTCTCTGAGATATATCGCATTGGAAAAAAGTATGAACTCTTAAATTGAATTACGCATTATCAATAACCGTCATGCGACGAAGAAGCACCAGCCTAATAATAATAATAATAATAATAATAATAATAATAATAATAATAATAATAATAATAATGATAATAATAATGATAATAATAATAATAATAGTATATTTCAATGTCATTACCGGCAGAGCATGTGGAAATTCCACGGAATCAGAAAAAATATTTAATCAACAAATGTTTTGGCAAAGCTGACAGCGTGTGTGTAGCGACAAAAAAGGGTGCCCCCCCAAAAAAAAATGATGGATTTGAAAGTTGAAGTCGACCAAAAGAACCATTCTATGATAAATATCCGCTGGTCGGTGGCGTAACAACTTTTGCTGTCTTCGTTACCGTAATTCTAAAATCTGTTTTTTTTTACTGATTTGTTCCATCTTATATTTGATCAATTCAGCTTCTTTTTTGGTCATCGTGTATATATATATATATATATATATATATATATATATATATATATATATATATACATACACATATGCGGATGCGTATACATTAACTCACCCATATATATATATATATATATATATATATATATATATATATATATATATATATATATGTGTGTGTGAACACGCGCACGCGCCATCACACAGACATACGTATTCATACCTCACATATATATTGGTTGAAGTTTTCCTTCTTTCCTAATCCAAGCACATATGCATACATGTATTCAGTCACCCAAACATAAGTGCACGCACACACACACACACACACACACACACATATATATGTATGTATATGTATATATATATATATATATATATATATATATATATATATATATATATATATATATATATATGGGTGGGTTAATGTATACGCATCTGTATATGTGTGTATATGTATATATGTATGCATATATATGGGATGGTAAATGTATTCGTGTGTGTATGTATGTATATGCATGAGTATGCGTGAACCCCTGCGTATGTCTCTAAGTATATGCGTGTGTGTGTATGTATATGTGTGTGCCTGCATACGTATGTGTATATATGTGAATGTGTATGTACATACATGTATGTATATATATATATGTGTGTGCATGTATATATATGTGTGAGTGTGTGTGCGTGTGTGTTTGTATATATCACCTCCTGCCTATTCTCCATCTTATTTGTGTGTGTGCGTGTACTTATGCTTGAATGATTCAGTAGATGTATGCATGTGTGTTTTGATTGGGAAAGACAAAAAAAATTAACCAATATATGTGTGATATGTTAGTGGGTGGATGTGTGTGAGTACGTGTGTGAGTGTATAGGTGGGTATGTATATATGTATGCTCCTACATATATTTTTGTGTATATGCGTGTGTATATGTGTATATACCTGCGTGCGTATGCGTGTGTATATGTATATGTACATGTATGTATGTGTATGTGTGTGTGGTATGTGTGATTGTGTGCTATACAGCAAAAAAGAAAATCATAAAAAAAACATAAAAACCTTCACCAAATGGACCAAAATCCCCCTCTTTGCACTTAACTCTGATTGGACACTACCAACACTTACTGTTGTGGACAGAATGTCTGAAACCACATCACGGAAAACACATTTAGTGTAAGCGGATGCAAAAACTACATTTCAAACTTTCATTTAAAAAACTGTTTACGAAAATATCTGAAGAGTGCGAAGGACACATTGAAACGATTATACACATATTTTAAAATGAAAATATGATAAAAGGCTTAAACACCCACAATTGTTGATGGCTACACTCTTTCAAATATACATTTTTTCTCTCGTTGGAACGGCACAACCATTACTTTATATTTATATATATATATATATATATATATATATATATATGCATATATATGTGTAAGCATATATATATGTATATGTATATATATGTATATATATGTATATGTATATATATATGTATATGCATATATATATGTATATATGTATATCTATATATATATATGTATATGCATATATATATGTATATATGTATATCTATATATATATGTATGTATATGTATATATATGTATATATATGTGTATATACATATATGTATACATGTATGTATATATATATGTATATATATGTATATATATATGTATTTATATATATATATGTATATATATATATATATATATATATATATATATATATATATATATATATATAAATGTATGTATAAAGGGAAAGTGTCTGTCTATCTGTCTGTCCGTCTGTGTACATTTCCCTACAGAATACTTCCGTCAACTTTTAGTCTACAGACTGGAAATTTGATATACATTGTAGTGAGATTTGAGATAAAGATTTTAATCGGTTTTCGGCCAGAAATTATACTGTTAAATGTTCAAAATTCAACGATTTTACCTTTGAGAACTCTAAGAAACTCCTTCGACAATTTTGAGTTTAAACCCTTGAAATTTTAGATACATTGGGCATTGCTCTTAGTTAATAACTTGACTTGGGCCCAAAATACATATTAAGGTGTTATAATAGGGGTCAAATTAAAAAAGGACCTTGGCGGTCTCTACCAAATTACTAACGACAATTTCTGGTCTAAAAATTTGAAATTTTACATAAAGGCATTTTACATTGAGATAGTGCTAGCTTTTTAATCGAAATGGGTCGAAAATTTGAGCTACCAATATATAAATGTATGTATGTATGTTTGCATGTCTGCCTAAAATTTTGACAGAGGCTTCAGATTTTCACAAGTTCAGTATCATTCTGAAGTTCGACCCTTTAGACGACAAATACCGTAACATTGGTTAAAAATATTAATTTCTTCACCCTGAACTGGCCCTTTTCTACAGGGATGGGTTGCTTTATTCGTCGATATTTTTGAAAGTCATCCCTTTTTTCGATTGCATAGACTTAATTTAAACCTACGTAACTTCAGTTTTGGCGATCGTCGTTTTCCTCCTTCGCGATACGGGTTTGGCCCTGTCTTCCTACTACCACTTTTTTATAATGCTCAACACACACCTCCAAACACCCGGGCAACGCTCGGCACCCATGCTAGTATATATATATATATATATATATATATATATATATATATATATATATATATATATATATGTATATATATATACGAGCAAACAGTTAATAAAACATATTAAAACACATTTTGAAATGAGTTAAAAACATATTTAATCTGAAAAGGAAACACTAGATAAGCGGATAGTCCTTAATCCGCGGAGTTTCGGAGAAATACTTTCGTTCTCATCAGATGGTAGGAATTAGCAAAATGCGGAATCGGATTTTGCATGCAAAAGTATTTGATGAAACAAGAAGTAAGTCAAAGATCTTACTTGAAAACAAAAAAAGTTAAGCAGAGAGAATATGGTGAAGAAAAAGGTGATTACACATGAATGAATGGATATTATTTGGATTTATTTTATATATATATATATATATATATATATATATATATATATATATATATATTCAAATGCTCGGAACTATTATGAGAAATAGAACGAGGTTGAATCAACATAGTAGGAGATTGCAAGAGGTATCTCATTTCATTAAAATTTAACTTAATTAGAATAATTAAAACATATGATGCAAATAACTAAATCCCCTATGTTTTGAAGATTGTCGTTCCAATAGTAATGTCTTCTATTTTTACTCAAAACGTTGTAGAGCTACGAATTGTTACTATTAAAACGAACGGCGGTTGTGATTCGGAATATTTTTTCTTGTTCTTCTTGTTTTTCTTTTTTTTTTAGTAGTAGTAGTAGTAGTAGTAGTAGTACCTTATTTTATTATTCCATTTCTTCGATATCGTTGCACATTTTTCTTGTAGTGTTTTGTATTGACCTTTTTATTTGTGTTTTTTGTTCTATTTTACTACTGTTATTATTTCTATTTTCCTTCTTCGAAAGTTTACTCATTTAGTTTTTTTTATACTTAAATAAGTTCATCCTGATTAATCATCCTTCATTTTCTTGCATCCTAAACGACTCCTTTTCCTTTCTTTTTTATCATCTATTTCCACGCTGCATTTTTTTTTTTTTTTTTTACTTATTTCACGAAAACAGCACCCTTATTTCATTATCTCTTAACCATTTCCCTGTCGCCCCAGACGCTGTCCCTCATAAAATACCCCGTAGCCAGGAAAATCCCCAAAAAATCAAACCTGCTTTTTACCTGCGGCATCTACATAAGATTGAGTCCTTTATTAAATTGTTTGTTCGTTTGTGTCTTTTAATTCAATTCCTCTTTCGATTTTACCCTAAACATTTCAACAACAATTCCATTATTTCTTTAATTTTTACAACTTATCATCTAATCTTCTGTTTCTCACGTTTCCTTTGATTTATTTATTCCATCATTTATTTATCCGTTCCTCTTTTTCATTCGCTTGTAGGCACGATACAATAAAATATTAAAAAGAAAGGATTAGTACGATGGAACCCTCCTATCTATAAACGGACGCATCTGTTTTGTGATTCGTAACTTACGATAAAGAATATGTACATCTGTTTGAGACATTCACGAATAAACGCTGTTTTTTGTTTTTTTCTAAATTCTCCTTTAATGACTTGTCATTACCACTTCTTGGGTATAAGCGACTAAACACTATTCTTATTAGGATTCACTAGGAGTTGCCATATTGGCTATCACCAAAAATGTACTTTTTTTAAAACAACTTGTGTATCGATGTGTCAGAGTTACAATCTCCCCAGTATTTAGGTACTATTCACCAGCTTCCATAAACTTTGCAGATGAAATTGCGTTATCGCAACAAAAAATTACCATTAATTAACATTAGCAGCGCCCATTTGGTTTCACTAGAAGAGGCGTATTGCTAACGAAATTAGTTAGCAATACGCCTCTTCTAGTAGAGGTTTAGTTAGTGCGTTATCCTCTCGAGGTGTGTATCCTCCTTGTCCCTTCACTACTATTCGGTGTAGTGCAAGTTGATGGCGACACTTTTTTGGGGTGGTATAACTTACAATAATACAGTGTTTGTGTAAGTGCTTCGATGAAAGACTCCTTGATTCCAATTATTATTATTATTATTATTATTATTATTATTATTATTATTATTATTATTATTATTATTATTACTATTATTATTACTACTAGCAGGGGTGCCCGGCGTTGCTCGGGTGTTTGGAGGTGTATGCTGTGCAAAAAAAGCAAAAAAACAAAAATAATGGTTAATTTTTTAAAATTTTGACCCCTATTATGACCCCTTAAAATTAATTGTTTCGGGCTCAAATCACTTTATTAAGTTAGATCCATGTTCATGGAACCTATATCTAAAATTTCAAGTGTCTAGACCCAAAATTCTCGGAGGAGTTTGGTAGAGTTCTTAAAAGTCAAATCGTTGAAATTTGACCCCTTAACAGCCAAATTTCTGGCTGACACCCGTCACATCGATTTTCCCAAATCTCAGTACCCGGAATTTAAAATTTCGAGTCTATAGACTAAAAATTGGCAGAGTTATTGCGTAGGGAAATGTACACAGACAGACAGACACACAGACAGACAGACACGTTCACTTTTATAGATATATATATAGATATAGATATAGATAGATTATTATTATCAATGGCTCACAAGGAGCTTTCACACAGATCATCAAAGATTACTCCTTGAAAACAGCCTGTGGTGTTCCCTGGAGGCTGAGCGACAACACATCTCTCCAGATTACAAATTCTCTCCACATCTTTCGATAACATTTGAAAATAAATTTGCATTATCGGAATAGCTGCTAGAAATTGATTTCTCCTTAGAAACCGCTATTGGTCTTCACTGGAATGTGAGTGCCAATAAGCCTCCCCAACGTCCCGTTTTCTTCGCACTTATCCGGCGGAGGTCTGGTCAGTTCCTTGGCCTTTCCTTCCTCTTTGACTACTTGGTCTCACTATTTGGGGGAGCCGGGGCACTGACCTGGTACTGGGAGGATGGTGGTTGTTTAGAGAACTTATAATATGCAGCTTCAATGTTCTTGGTTTCATGTAGCCCTTCATATTTTGCGTATGCCGCAGTTTGTCTGGGCCTCCCCCCTGTGTATTAGTCTCCACATTCAAATTTCACTTTTTTTTTAAATATTTCACCTGTTTTCGTTATTGTTGTCCGTTATATTTTTTCAGTCATTCCTTTGATTCCAATTTCTCCCATTCTTTTTTCGAAGTCTTTCGAGATTGTTTCTAGTGCTCCTACTATTATAGGTATTATTTTGATTTTCTTCATCTTCCATATAACTTTTATCCCTTTAACTAACTCTTTTTATTTGCTCCGTTTCACGTTTCTTTGATATTCACACCGTAATCGGCTAGAACAGCAAAGTCTACGATTTGACAGGGCTTTTCTTTCTTGCTACTTATTAAGACAACGGGTCTACTTGCTTGGATATGTTCATCAGTTTGTATGTCGATGCCCCATATGATATTGTGATATTTGTTTTAAAGTACTCCTGCCGGCTTATGATTGTAGAACTTGTCCGTGCGATAGAGATGCAGTTGTTTTAATAAGTCCCAGTGTACTAGCCTTCCCACGTAGTCATGTCTGTTCTTGCATTCCTTTTGGGTCAGTTTGCTGCATTCATTTAATATATGATGTATCGCCTCATTTATTTATCCAAAGAGTGTGCATTTGCTGTTTTCTTGCGTTTTGTCGATCTTTGCTTTGATGTATTTGCTTCTTATCGAGTTGTCTTGTGCTGCACTTATTAAGGATTCAGCTTCTCAACTTTTGTGCCCTTTTCACATCCATGTCGAAGTGTTCTCGTTATGTACATCTTTTGCCATCTTTATGAATCTTCCGTGTGAGTTTTCTGATCGTTTTCTTCACATTTTTCTTTCCATGTATTTTCTTTGTCTCTCTGTTTTCTGTTTTATTGATTTTTTCAGTGTTTCTCGCTTCAATTATTATTATTGCAGTGGTTTGCATTATGTATTTTTCTGGTTCGTTTTTTTTTTTTTTTGGTTTCATTCACATAGTCTTCTATACAAACCAATTCCCTTCTGCCGTCTTTCCGTTTATCTTTATAGCGTCGGTCAACATCGTCCTTTGGGTGTAGTGCGTTGGGCATGGTCATGAGTTTCCTAATCTTCTGATCGAGCTGTCTCAATCTTCTTTAGTCAACACTATGAACGGCCCAGAGCGTCTTATTAATGATATTGCTCATATATTTTTGCCATTCATTAGGTTTCGGTAATATAATTTTGTTTCAGGAGGTTTTCTTGTTATCGTGAGGTATTCCTTTCCAATTTTTTTTTATTTCTGTGGCTTTGATAGTGTCTTCTTTCAGTACTTCTAGATATTTATAGGCGTCTTGTTCTTCTAGTGCCCTCATCTCTGTTTTGTTGGGAAGTCCCATGCCGTCGGTCGTCTCTAGTTTTCCCTTTCTTTTAATTAGTAGTGCGCACTTTTCCATGCGAAACTCCATTATTAATGTCAGTTGTTGATTTTCGGTCATTGCGAAAAGTTTTATGCCGTCCATGTACATAAGGTTCTTCATTCATCTCCGTGTTAGAAAAATTGTATCTGACTTGGCACTTTCTAACTATATTGTTCATGAGCACCATGGTTATGATGAACATTAATGGTGATTGTGAATCACCTTGGAAGATGTCTCTTTGTATGTACCTTAATGTTATTTGTTGGTCATCAGCTGTCAATTCCTTCCTCCGTGTTGTCATTGAATTTTCAATCGTGTTGATAATCCTGCTTGCTAGTTTAAATATTCTATTATCTATGCTAACACGATCCTGTCGTACACCTTTGCGTGGTCGATCCATCCCATGGCTAATTTCTTTCTTCTACTTTTTACCTCCTTTAGGATCTTTTGGTTTATATATAGCAGATCGTTAGCCTCTTTTTCTTTTCCGGCATCCTTTCTTTTCCTCGGGTATAAGTATACGACTATCTAGGCTGGTCCCATCAGTTGTGCTCTTATTGTTTTCAACATAGTGGGTAAGTATGTGATAGGTCTATAGTTGCCTGGATCGCTACCTTTCTCTGTGCCCTTCTGTATCAGTGTAGTTCTGACTTTTGTCATCCAAGCTGTTTCGTTTGTTTCCTGTATATATATCTACTCATGTTTTGGGCTAGTCTTCTCTGTAGAGTTGTGACATTTTTTAACCAGTATGCAGATATCCTGTCGTGACCTTGTGTCCTTTAGTTTGCCATTTTTCTTATCGTTTTTTTTTTCATAATTTCCTTGCTGATTTCATTCAGCGTACCTTCTATTATTATTATTATTATTATTATAATTATTATTATTATTATTATTATTATTATTATTATTCACATTCTAACTGTTCTTAATAGGTTATCATCTGAGATTACTCACTGACAATAACCTAGAATCTAGTAGATAATAAGTTTTCACAGATGTCCAGTACTCTCTGTGACTTATAAAAAACATTGCAAATTAATTTGCGTTTTAGCAACAAACGCTTGTCATTGATTTCCTGCTAGCAGTGGCCATTGGTAAAAACTCGAAAACGAAGTGTCAAAAATTATTTATTGTCGAAGACTTTTAGGGTTTTTCCACTATTTCTTCAGTATTTGCATCCTCATCGACGTTTGTCAAATTTTGTACCGTGCATTTAGAAGCTAATCAAGAAAAAGTTAAACTTTGAACAAGTAAAAAAAAAAAACAACAATGATTATGAAAACCATAATAACACCAATGATAATAATAGCATTAGTAACAATGCCGATAAATGCCCAATAAAGAATGGGGTAAGTTGGAATAAGGGGGAAGGAAGGTTGATAAGTTAAAGGGAATAACACTAATGAAAACAGCTGATTTCTTAAGTAAAACTTTCAAATGCCGAAACTGAACGATATAAAGTAGAAAATCAAACGGTTCACATTTGAAGCTGTAAAATTAATAAAGCAAAAGCAGTGAAATAAGGAACACCGGAGAACTGTAGTTGAACCAGAGCCCGTCTCCTAAAACTAGTGTGTCAATAATCTATTTGCAAGTGTTTTCTTTGCAACGTCTGTTTTCTATATTTTTACTAAGCGCGAGACGCTCAGAGGACACAAGAAACCATTTCTCCAGTGTCAACCTCGGCAATCACAGAAAAGGCATTGTTGTTTAAGATCTTGATGCAATAAAAAGCCAATTTTGTAAACAATGCGCTTACTTAAAACAGTAAATTCTCTGTTAACGTTAATATCTTTCGTACAAAGGTTAATTTCGTTATATGCAATTATTCGAACATGTTCTAAAGCTACGTTTAGCTCATTGCAAATATTTTTAAAATGCTGCCTATAGTAAATTCGAATATGTAACAGTTAATTCTATAACATCTTTACTAACAAAATTAAAAAAAATATTTACTATTGGTTCATTATAACAAAATGTTTTTGCTACTAGTTAACGCATGTTGGTAACTTTATTAGTAGTAACTCTACAATTGCAATATTACAATACAGTGAGACATTGATTGAGATTGTCGGGCTGATTTCCTCATCTTGGTTGTTATCGTCACAACGTTTCAGCCGTTTTGCCCTCCTATTATGTATTTTTCTTGTTCAACCCTGAACGAAGGCAGTGAAAAGTAACATTAAAAACAGAGAATCAGCAACTATGTCCCAGAGCCAAGCTGGAGTCCGAACACGGTACCCCCGTAATATTAATAAAGGGTTAGGTTCGAGATTCCTAACAAACGGTTCCCTAGTTCGATACAAAACACCTCATGAAGGCTGGAGGGCAAAACAAGCGAAACGTCGTGACGATGAGAACCAAGATGAGGAAGTCAGTCCGACAATCTCAATAAATGAAAACACCTCATCTCAAAAATACAGACAATTACAGTGAGACATTTTTGAAGATAAAAACAGCATAACGAACACATCGATAGTTAGCGTTTTTCAAGTAACTTTACTGCTGAGTAGTCATGGTACGTTCCTCGAGAATATCTTTCCTTTTTTTTACATGGGATTCACACTTATCAAGGCCCGGAAGCCACTCGGGGATAAGAGTTATTGCGTGTACAGTAGTCAATGGGATAATATCGTCGTAATCGTTAGTAATAGAGACTTGATAACGTGCCTTACTTTAGAGGGCGGTTTATCAGGAATTTGTTTATGTTGGACTTAAAGAACTCCAAGTTTTAGTCAGGTGGGACACGGGAAAACAGAACAGAGTGCCGCAGGCTTGCACTTCTAAGAAATAAACTTTATTCGTGGAATCTACGTTTTGATTTAGGCACATATAAAGAATGGGGGAAATTATTGACAGTGGTTTCAGCTAGACGAGTGTTTTTCGCGAAAGATTGGAGCTTAGACGATCACTTGCCATAGAAATAACGATAACACAAAGACAGACACGCAACGTCTCTTCTGCGGGAGCGATGTTGCAGGCAAGAGAAAAGGGCATCACCCTCCAAGCCACGAAAACTATTTTGTACTCTGTCAAAGAAGGATATGCTGTTTTAGCAGCTCCTGTCAAAACATGGCGGCAGTACTCGATCCTTGAACGTACTTGGCTTTTATATAAGTAGAGAATTGCACCAGCAGTGATATATCTTCTGGAACGATAGAAGAATCCTACCATTTTTCCAGCGACCTCGGCAACAGACTTGTGTACATGTTCTATTTCAGGTCAGGAGTAAAGTCAGTTCCAGTAGCTTATCAACACATTAAGCCTCCCCTAGACGAGAGTTATTCATTTCAATTTATGCCAGATGGCGATCAGAGTGTTGATGATGTAAAGATAGGAGCTTGGTTTTAGATGCATTACAAGTAACCAGCCACCTCTTATCTGGTCAGCATGTTGATCTTCTAGCTAACAGTTACTATTTTTATTTCTTTTGAAATTTCAGCTAACACCAGAGAGCAAGACAGGGGAAATTCTAGTTTCTATACGTGATTTGATCGAGAAAATACAATAGGAAGATGGCTAAACATGCACAGGAAAAAAAAACGTTACCTCATTTTAAAGTCTGGCGCACCTGTGCCTATTCGAGACGCAATGACAGAAAAAAAAAACTTTTATTAAAAGAATATAATTTAATTGTAAACACATGTTAACCTTCTCACACAATAGAAACACTCTATATAATAATTAATACATATATCTTAAATAAATAAATTTCATCCCAAAAACACACTCCTTTGATTTCTGTTACACACCTCTATTTGAATTTGAATGTTAACATACACATTTATTCCAGAAAGAATATTAACTGTGTTCATATCTTTTAAAAAACATATGAATGACTATAGGCGTTATCAAAAATCTCCCCCTTTTTTGACAACGCAAGCTCTCCTCCTTTTTTTTATGAATTTCAAATATCCTTTGCCGTTTCTGAAACTGAGCAGCGTCATAATTTGTACAGAAACGATTTGAAACATTTTTGTACTGGTGTTTTTGTTTTCTTAATCTCATTTATCAAGAGGAAGGCTCGAAATCAAGACGAAACGTTGATGAATTCATACCTCGGTTTGTTTCTTTTTATTACTATTTACTTATTCTTACTATTACTATTCTTGTCATCATATATATATATATATATATATATATATATATATATATATATATATATACTACCAATCACCCGTTGAGTCAGTATACTTATGTCTAGCTAGGGAATAGTGAGTGTACAGAATTAGTCTATAAAAGGGCAAGTGTGTATAAACTCGTAAAAAATTAATGCACGCGCGCTTGAAAACAAACGTATCAACCAGTGAAAACAATACTCAATTTCTATCTACTTGTGTTAATCATGACACACTCACTGAAGATTCCCGAAAGGATGAAACACTAGTGTCAGTATTTATATATATATACATCTCGTTTTTAGGGTTAAAAAGAAGACTCCTCTCTGACATATATACATTTTGTATCCCTAATAGATTTTAATATATATATATATATATATATATATATATATATATATATATATATATATATATATGTATATATATATATATTCATTACTTACTACTTTGCTCTGCTTCCGTATTAAGCATTGCTAAATTGAATATTGTAAATTGATATATAAATTATTAGATTGCTTTCTAAAATGTCATGTGAATTCATGAAATAATGCAATATATATATGTATATATATATATATATATATATATATATATAGAGAGAGAGAGAGAAAGAGAGAAAGAAAGAGAGAGAGAGAAGGAGAGGAGAGATAAAATGTATGTACTTTTATGTCCTTATATATTCAGGTATTTTAAATGCTACGTGTTTAAAACGAAATGCCAGTAGGCGGCAGATAGGTACATCGACAAATAGGCCGGCCAATTGCTGAATCTGCGAATAGATAATTAGGTGTGGACGAGGCTAGTTTTATTAAGAAGCAACAACTTCGGGAAGGTAAAGCGGAGACACTCACGCTGTATACAGTTGAATAATCTAAGTAGCCACGAGCTTAAAGTAGACAACCTTACCCGGCAAATATGCAGTTTTCAAAAACGGACAGTTATCGATTTTTCTCCGCTGGAATTTCAAGACATTTTAAAATGCAAAGAGGAAATTCTTGCAAGATTTATAAATAATGACGATATGTCCGTTTTCTCCGCATATGATGTCACAGTCGTATTGAGAAACGGAGACTATAACTCCTTTGCTTACCTGCTATCTATATTCATGTCTATCCCTGCATTAAGATTTAGTTATTAGAATTTTTTTTTTCTATAGCCAAACCCACATACACACACGCGGACACACCCGCATATATAAACACACACATATATGATATATAGTTAATATATTATGGTAAAATGTGCTTGTTCAATTATATTACACTCTTTATTTATACCAACATTTTTTTTTTTTATTCATAAAGCTTTATGTATGTTAAATATTGTCACAGGACATATATAAATAAATTATGAAAATCTATATACAATTTCAAGATGTTCTTTATCGTATTGTTTATTTCGTTCAGCATGATAAATCTTCAATCTTGGCAGCACCTGTTTCGTAGTGTGTGTTATTTTTTATGTCACGCCTACATCCGGTTTGTTTTATTGTTATGTACTTCCATTTCTTGTAATAAATGGTTTTGCCAAGATTTATTCAGAAATTTTGGTTTCGCTTTCGATTATAGCTGATGACAGTCAAGCCATTTAATATTTTAGAAACAATTTTTCTAAGAATTCTTCATAATTTACTTTTCCGTTTCGATTATAGCTATGGAACATAAGTTATCTACTTTTTATAAATAACATTACTAAGACTTGCTTATAAGTTTTGGTGTCGATTTCGATTATAGCTAATAGCACTCCAATAATCTATTTTTAAAAATAATTTTATCAAGGAATCTCCATAAGTCTTGATTTCCGTTTCGATTTTAGCTGATGGCAACTTAGTAATTTATTTTGTATAAATAATTTTATCAAGAATTCTTCAAAGTTTGACTTTCAGTTTCGACTATAGCTGAAGAAAATAAAATTATATATATATATACACACACACACACACACACATATATATATATATATATATATATATAAATATATATATATATATA
Source organism: Euprymna scolopes (assembly GCF_053919585.1). Lineage (NCBI taxonomy): Eukaryota > Metazoa > Mollusca > Cephalopoda > Sepiida > Sepiolidae > Euprymna > Euprymna scolopes. Next base: position 29,469,667 of record NC_136513.1, on the reverse strand, counting down.
TATATATATATATATGTATATATTACTCGCCTGAGGATGACAAATGGAGGTCGAAAACGTTCGCGATTACGGGAAATTTCTTTTTTCACTCGACAGAAAACTTTATTAATAATAAATAGAATCTCCGCTGTGAGAATTTGAACTTTCTATTTAGTTCAAACAGGGATTATACTAACATGGGATAGAAAATGGTCCGACAAAGAGAAAAGGAGGATTACAAGAAAAATAAGTAAGAGTTTTCTGTGCTATAACGTGGATAAAAGGAAAAAACTGCCTTAATTCACTAATATACTAATATGTGTGTGTATATATATATATATATATATATATATATATATATATATATATATATATATATATATTCATAGGTTTGTGATTCGGTTTCGATGGTGATGAACACAAGTCATATATAAATATATATTTTTATTTTGGTAATCGCTGCTTTATTATATATAAAAATCGATAGAACATTAACTCTATAATAATAAATACTAAATATGCAATACTTAAAATGCCATATTGAAGCGTATTTTACGACAGGGCTACGAGTGCGGCTCTGCTAGCTTGGATAAATACTTTTGCAATTTTAACAAAAGAGCGACAATAATATTAGAGCTTCTTCAGTTACGCTTAATCTCTACAGAATGCCAAAATCAATGATATTTCCACAGGTTCCCCTAGTCAATAATTATTATTTAATATTTTAAATATTTTCCGTTATGACTTTTCAAAATATTAACTCATTAAATTTAAATAATAACAAAAGAAATGAAGATTGACATGATTACATGAATCCGGAAAATCGGAAAATTATTTGGAAATATGTTTAATGATATTTACGTAATGTATAATTTTTCTACAGAATCATTCACGATTCATCAACGTAATTATGTGGTCATATTGTTATAATCAAGAAGAAATATATATTATATAATACTGATAATATTTCTTTTATTTATAAATAGTTAATTCTTATTGTCTTGTGTACTATTAATAAATGTTTTAATCTTTTTTATGTCGAGTATGTGTTATATTTATGGGTGTTTTTTTTATACGAAACTAATGTTTAATTAATAGAATTTGTTTATACTATTTAGCTTATTTCGTATAATCTAAATATGTGTTCGATTTTGAATTAATTATTACACTAAATAAATAATTTCACTTAATATATTTCTACGTTTGAAAATACTTTTATTGATACAATTTAATTCGAATAAATTAATCTTTTTATGTGAGATTGACTATTCTCCGTTACATTTGTTTTCTTTATCGTGATTTAATCATGAGTTATTTTCTTACGCCTTCGATTTTCAAATATAGCTTTTTTCATCAGAAGATTAATATTCGTAAAAAGAAGTAATAAGTAGTGATCAGCATTTTAAAAAAATATCAAATATATCAGTTTTTTTTTTGCTAGAAATAAAGGGCATTTAAAATAAAACTGTTTTTTTAAAAAAGATTATTGGAGTGGCAATAAAATTGTTTATACTATAATCGAAACCGAAACCAAAACCTATTAGTAAGTCTTAGTTATGTTATTTATAAAAAGTAGATAACTTAAGTGGCATAGCTATAATCGAAACGGAAAACAAAATTATGAAGAATTCTTATAAAAATTGTTTCTAAAATATTAAATGGCTTGAGTGTCATCAGCTATAATCGAAAGCGAAACCAAAATTTCTGAATAAATCTTAGCAAAACCGTTTATTACAAGAAATGGGAGTATATAACAATAAAATAACCGGATGTAAGAAAACAAATTTAATTCAAACAATCAAAAAATTAGGTTATCATCCCGCTAATTCCGTCTACTCTAGTACTATTTTGATATTAGAATAATTTCAAGATTCCCATCAGCAAAAGGCGCACGTTACCCTGAATCACTGTTTGAACTAAATAGAAAGTTCAAATTCTCACAGCGGAGATTCTATTTATTATTAATTTTAAAAAAATACTTCGATACGACTTTGCACTTAACTATGGCCTAAGTACTTTGGCGAACATCTCCACCTCTTTGCTTCTTAAGAACTTTTTCTCATTATCCTTATTGTTTTATCTTTATTTTATTTTTATATTTGCCAATTTTTATTTATTTTTAATACGTATTTTTTATTATCTTATATTTAATTTCATTGCACTTCTTCAGCGTTATTATTTATTTATAATTTGTACACGATTTTATACGTCTTTATCCGATATTTTTTTCTATTTTTATCCTCTTATTTTATCATTTCTTTATCCTTTATCTTATCTACGTACCCTGTTTTATATTTCATCCTTTATAAATAATCTTCTTACTTTTATTATTTTATTGTATTGACTATTTTGAATTATTAATACTCTAATTTCGATACCCGGACCAATATAATATATCATAAATCCTCTATATCAAGTACACACTTTATATAATAATACACCCATTAATGTGCATTATTAAATAAACATCATTTCCTGATCACGAATCCTATATTCTTCCAGAAGGTTTAGATGCGCATATACTCACATATATTAAACACACCATGGCATATCTGTTATACATTTACTTTTATTATATAATAAAATCTATAGTCCTCCGATATAACAAGATCAGATTAGTTCGCCCATTTCCTCCTCAAACGGTCTCAATATTTTATATCGCACTGCAAAATTATTTTGCTAATAAGGAGCCAAGTGTAAGCAAACACATCCCTGTTATTTTACCTACCATCTTCTCTCCTTATCTGATGAGAAGCATTAAGCTTCGAAATACCATGGTATAATAAGTTTTGCTTATCTTAAACTACTAATTGATCTATCATACTTGTTGTTTAAACGAATAAATCTATATACATTCGTATATATTTTTCATTGTCGTTTTCTTTTTATTGATTATCTATATTAGCTCTGAAGTAACTTTTGGAACTTTGCATTATCTAGATAAGTCTCCCCTTAAAGTATCGATCGCAGTATTATTATTTTAACTTCCCCATTATATATATGTGTGCATGTGTAATATATATATATATATATATATATATATATATATATATATATATATATATACGTATTTATATTAGTGTATGTATGTATATATATATATATGTGTGTGTATGTATATGTATATACATCATATAACTACGGATATATATATATATATACATATATATGTGCATGCATATATATCTATATCTATGTAAATATATGCATATATTTATATGTATATGTATATAAACCATATAAATATCTATATATATGCATATTTATATGTGTACATATGTAAACATATATACATATGTATATATATAGATATGCATATATGTACACAGACATATATATATATATATGTGTATATATTATTTTCGTTATGTAAGTATAGTCATATCTTGCTACGATGTGCAGACCTGTTCGATCATTATTGATCTCATCAATCAAGAAAAATAAAAATGGAAGAAAATTTATTTTATATTTTAGCGTAGAAAAAAGTATATATGTCGGACATAATGCAGTGTTTGTTAAACAATTAGATTAACCATGCATCAGGTCAGATATGGCGCATATATATTGTTATTTTCATCTAAACTTACGATTGCTTTTTAACTGTTTGAAGTTTTAATTTTCTTGCCTGATGAGATCAATAATGATCAAAACAGCCTGCATGTCGTAGCAAGATCGTACTACAGTTACAGAAAGAACATATAAAATTATAATTTGCCCACTTTGAAAAAAAACAAACAAAACAGTTTACAAAAAATAGTAATTTATTACGTAGGTTGTTTATATTATTTGTTTATTTTTCTGCAAGGACTGTCATCGCTCGGAATTATCCGCCGGTTTTCGTCGTTCTACGGTCGTTGAAGAGGGAGACTAACGTAAACACTTGATTTAGACTGTCGAAGTACCATTTTTTAAAATGAATTTATGCATGAGGTTTCATGGTTTAAAGGCCAGGGTTTCAACGTGAGACAGCAAAATACGTGTATAAAATCGTTTGGGGTGTCATGAAAAACAAGATGTGGGTAGATGGAGCTGGTAGGCGACGACAGATAACGTCTACGCTTGGGAGATATAGTGGTTGTAATTATGTCCATGTTCGAGCTGTAGTAAATATATACCACACCACAAATATCCACATATTAAAGAACGGGTATCGTCCGGAACCAGAAACACAGCGTATTCTCAGATCTCACACATCAGGCATTATCACATGCATTTTTGGAATTCATTTTCTTCGATATTGTATCATCAGGATAGAACCCTTAACTTAATGACAAAACTTTAATGAACTCATTAGTATTTGACGCTTTATCTTGTTACACAATCGCTGCGTTCTGGTTTGTGTTGTAAAAAGAAAATTTTGAAGGCCACCTTTTTTTTAGCTGACGGAAAGTATATCTTGCTTTTATGTTTGTTTGAATTATCACGGAAGCAAAAGAACAGCGAGAGCTACAGGGATCTCGAGCCGGTAAAGATGGAAAGAGGAGGCTTATGAAGGATAGATCATAGGAGAGTTGAAGAAAAGCTTCAACATATACCAACACCCCGTTTACCCTTTAAGGATTAGTCAGCGATTTAACATAGTTAACGCACCGCATGGCCCCTTTTTACTTCCGGGTGCTAAGCGCCAAAAGTGGACCAAAAAGAGAGGCAGGCAAAATACGGATGAAAGGGGAGAAGAGGGAGAGAAAGCAAGAAACGAGAAAGAAAAAAGAAAATACGTCTTTCTTGTAGAGAGTTTTCGGTAAACCGCCATGGTTGACGGATGGCGTAGGAATCTCGTCCGACCAGCGAAAAAAAAAAGGTGGCGGCCTAACGTCGGTGGGCATGGTGTTCGATGAAAAACTATACGAAATAATGGAGATTAACGTAGTAAACAAAGGCAAGACATGTATTGTAAAAATATCAGTGTTCAAATTGGTCTCTGTAAGACATCGTATGGTTGAGGAGACGCTGTCGTCGTACGTGATTTTACTGATAAAGTAGAAAGGCAGAATCCGTCAAAGAGATAACTGCGACAACGTACGCAGAGCTGGGGATACCCGTGTGAACACGATGAAAAAGCGAACGTATACGCATGGAGCGGAGAGCTAAAAGTACGAAACTGCGATTTAATTGAACACAGAGATACCACGCTACGTGAACACTTGAAATCCTCAAAACGAAAAATGGCCGGAATTAACGAGAATACTGTGCAAACGGAAGGGAAAACCCCATCACAAATAAAAAAAAAATATCTGTAAGTTTTACCATACTTTCTATTATTCTCTCTTTGCAAAATTACATTTCGCTTTATGTTTTTGTTTTAAAATTTTCATTTATTGATATATTTTCCGTCGGTATTTTCAGACATTAGCGTAAGACGCTCCCCTCTTCATGGTTTGTTCTTTTTTCTTTGTATGATTCCGCCGTCTTCTCCCTCCTCTCATAGTCTATTTTTTGTAATAAAGTTGATTTAAAGCTTAAAACCGTGTTTGTTTCTGTTCTCTCTCACTGTCCTTTGTACCATTTATTTTCTTTTACTGGCCTGAGAGGAGTATTCTAATCCGCACTTGTCCGATGTATCATATGTGTTAGAAGCGAGGACCACACCGATTTTCCTTTTTATTGCTTCTTTACGTGAGGCTTGTTACGGAAATCCTCCTTGGGAGAGTGCACCGCGTGTAAAAACTATAAAACTAACAGTTATATTGGTTACGTCGGTTATACAACGACTGTTCTATTACCTCGGATTACCGTGTATAATATATAACCAATTGCAATATTACAAAATTTAAAAAAAAAAAAAAACATAACTACCCCCCTGCAAAGGTAGTGAAATTTCTGACAGCAAAATAAAGCTTATACGCTAGGAAACCAACTTCAACAATTAAAAAAAAAACATTATTGCGACTATATAGATGACATCAAGAATCATCCTTTAATAAAATGCCACCCTAATCAAGCTAAAACACATTAGCATGTCTGTAACACCCCCGACCCTAAACTTCCCAAGCTTCCCTAACAGAACTGGCACCCTCATCGCTTTGATACTGGATGGTCACGGCTCGCATGCATTCCCCCTGTTACAATATTTGAAAAAAAAAAACGTTCTCGCACTAACAGTCACATAGCTCTCCTAAACGTGTATTCAAACTAGATATGGAACCTATATCAAGTGTTTCGATTCAGGCACTAAGAAGATAATATATATATATATATATATATATATATATATATATATATATATATATATATATATATAAATCTGGGTTGGTTATCTATAAAAGGCGTTGACTGAAATTTGAAATACAAATTCTTCCATTCAACACCATGCCGAAGAATAAGAGGAATATATATATATATATATATATATATATAAAGAGAGAGAGAGAGAGAGCGAGAGATAGAGAGAGAGAGACAGACAAACAGACAGGCAGAGACAGATTGAAAAAGGAGTGTATATCTCCGAAATATTACTCTCTTTAAAAAATAAACACTCGTTTATATTATAAAGAAAAAACTCGCGTTGCACCTATGTTGCTTTAAAGTATTCAATGTAACACATACCTTATTTGATTATTTATACATATATATATATATATATATATATATATATATATATATATATATATATGTATATACACATATATACATATATATATGTATATACACACACATTCGTGAGATCCGAGTGTGTGTGAGAGTTCTGCCCAGTTCTGTAGTGAGAGATGGGTTAGAAAAGAAACGCGAGGTTTTGTGAGACAGCCACATAGACAGACAACGCGAGAGTATCAATTACTAGGATAATTCTTTCGATAGTTCTTATTTTCTTTGGATTTCTTCGGGTATTTCAAGAAACAGGTGCTCACAAGAAGTAAAGATGTGAGACATGCCAGCATCTCTAAATTTAAGCGATGTATGATACCAATACAATTCAAATTCAGCAAGTTCAAATTTCTACACGAAATAAAATTTTATGAAGCAAACGATCTCTCTCAGTACAATTAGGTTTTTATACGATGTTGCATTAAATAGATCGTTAGTTGAAATGTATGTTTTTAATAAAAATTTATTAGTTTATATCAGGATTTTCCTAATTAATCACATGGACGAGTTTTTCACCCACGGTTTGATTGTGTATTTTATGGTATGCAACAAATTTTTCATTGTAAACTAGTGATATTTATCCAGAGATGTTCGTCTTAACATATAATGCTGGTCGGCGGGTGTTGAAGGATTAGATAATTTAAAGCATCATAATGTTTTCTTGAAAGCAATATAAAGAAAAATACACACACACACACACACACACACACACACATATATATATATATATATATATATATAGAGAGAGAGAGAGAGAGAGAGAGAGAGAGAGAGAGAGAGATAAACATTATAGAAATGTATGTATATATATATGTATATATATATACATATATATGTATATATATATATAATTATATATATATATATATTCAATATAAAGCTGTGTGTTGGGGGGTGTCTGGTCAGGAATAGGCTCCTATATGGTTGACTATTTTAAAAAATGGATTATATATAATGATAGAAGATGTATCGAGACACAGGAATGGGTATGTTTGATCCTGCAGAACGGTGGTTCATAAAAATTGTGGGGTATGTGTTCCCACATGGGGCACAGAGTATGGAAACAAAAATTATAAAAATTAAAAGAAAACGTTTACAAGTGTGTTTGATATAGAGGTACATAAGAATACTTTGATAAGTACGTTTTAACTTAAATAGGGATGATATAATAAAGTTCTGGGAGCTGCGTTCGCGCATGGGCTCCATAGAATGGAAATAGACCCACACCTTAATAAAGACTTTTCATATCTGTCTGCATATGTATACTTTGATAATTATGTTTCAGTTTGAAGAAATATGGTATAATAAAATTGTGGGGTGTTCGTTCGTGCCTGACCTCCATAGAATGGAAATATGTCACAAAGTTTAACAGGGTTTGCTTATATAGATCCACAGAATATTGTAGTAAGTGTTTCAGTGTGAACAGGTATGGTATAATAAATTATGGGGTTTATCTATTTTATTTTAATTTCATCATATTTTGCTTTGGTTTTGACAACCCCAAATTCGAAGTTATATATTTACAACCCTTCCTTTTTATAACCTATTATACTTTCATAAATCAGAGCCCATTTTCTATAGGCTGTTTTTGAACCCAGTCAACGACGGGTAATTTTGCTAGTATATATATATATATATATATATATATATATATATATATATATATATATATATATATAATGTATATCGACTCATTGCAGATTAGTAACATATCAATACTTCATTTAATACATGTAACAAAATGAAAATTATATTATCAAACAACTCTTTTAAAGTTAGTAATTTCCAAAAAACTGTATTCAAATTCATGCAGTATTATGACATTTTTTTTTTATTTTATCGAAGAATTTCTACTTTTCATCGCTTTATTGCAGGTTTTTGAAATGCTGTTTTAGGGCAAAACACAATGTCTTATCTTTTGAACTTTTGAACTTTATTTTTAATTATATTTTTCTCTCGATAATAGTAATAAATATACATCCTTGGTATGAAACTACTTTAATATAATTATTTATCGACATATCCACCATTTATTAAATAACTTAAAATAACTGGTTGTCCTCACTCCCTGGGAAGTTAATTCTTTGATCTTTAAAGGAGTTATTGTTCTAGCAACATCAACTATGTTCATCCACAAGACATCTTTGAAGTAAATTGTTCCCTAAAAAAAACTCATCTCTTTGCCCAGAGATATCCAATGGTGTTAATGTCTGGAGAACAAGTTACTCATGTCATGAGAGTTTCCTCCAACGAACCCCATAGATATAAGGACGGACGGACTCGCCCCAAGCAGTATTGGATGGTATATTGTCATGTATACAAATCATCTGAAAGCGACTTTACAATGATAGATCATCTAGTCCCCTCGACATATGTTATCCAAAAAGGTCGTGTACGCATTGCTGGTGAGCTTTAGACCCTCTTGCGCTCAGAATGGTCCAACTAACTTATCCCTAACGATTTCGGGACAAAACATGATGCCTCCACCACATTGTTAACGATGAACTCTATAATGGGTTAAAGAACCGTTCGGTTTTCAAACTTTGGTTTATCTATACGGACAATCAATAGTACATGAGCCCCATCCCTAAATAGGGACTGTTTAAAATCCATTTTCATGTAATTCTGCGTCCAAGCATTTCGTTTTTCCCTGTTATTTGCTCAATTAAGTAATTAGAAGAGGTTTGCTTTTTTTTTAAATCTCATTCAACACATAGTATCTGGCATGCCTGGATCTTGGAGCGATTCCAGCGTTTGCAAAACGAAAGCACTGGTGGTGTTTGTATTTCGGTTGACTTCCTTAAAATGTTCCGAATATCACGATCTAAAAGGTTCCTCCTGATTCCCTTATTGTTCTGAATTTGGTGTTCGGGTTGTTCAAGACTGCAGCCTTGGTATTTGTATCCCATTCAAACTCCGTGACTAAATTTTTGATGGGCAATCCCTCTGAGAGGCCAACAACTCTCTACTAACGAGCTACTTCTAATATCATTTGTCCAATCATAATAACCATTTCTGTAATACACGCACACACACACACACACACATACACCCATATATATATATATATATATATATATATATATATATATATATATTGAGATTGTCGGACTGATATCCTCATCTTGGTTGTTATAGTCACAACGTTTCGGCCGTTTTGCCCTTCGGCCTTCATCAAGTGTTTTGTATCGAACTGGGGAACCGTTTGTTAGGACTCTCGAACCCAACCCTTTATTATTATTACGTCATATGTCACAAGTGACATATGGCCGAGTGGTCCTAGACGTTGTATCATAGTTTACAGTTACCCAAAGGTGCTGAGTTCAATCCTGAACGAAGGCAGTGAAAAGTAACATTTAAACAGTGAATCAGCAACTATGTCCCAGGGCCTAGCTGGAGTCCGAACACGGTACCCCCGTAATAATAATAAAGGGTTGGGTTCGAGACTTCTAACAAACGGTTCCCCAGTTCGATACAAACCACCTGATTAAGGCCGGAGGGCAAAACGGCCGAAACGTTGTGACTATAACAACCAAGATGAGGCAGTAAGTCCAACAATCTCAATAAATGAAAACACCCCATCTCAAAAATACAGACATATATATATATATATATATATATATATATATATATATATATATATGTATATATATATATATATATATATATATATATATATACATATATATATATGGGTGTGTGTGTGTGTGTGTGTTCCTGTTAGACAAGACACTCGATTCAAATAAATTAGCTAATAGAACATATAATGAATAACAAAAACAAGTGGATAATTTGAGCTTCTTTAATAAAACTAAAGACACATTAACAAATGAAACACAGCATCGACAGTCAAGGTCAAACAGTATTAGAAAGAACATGCAAACTGTAGGTTTAAAGAAAAAAAACGCAAAATATCAAGAAAATATGATTCAAGCTACTTGTAATTTTGATTAATTCAAGAACTTGATACTGATCTTTACCCACTACCTCTTCGTATATTGTGTTACGAAAGTTTATCTAACGATCCTATGAAACCGCTAAAACTTGAAAGACACTTGTAATCAAAACACCCAGATTAAGCTAAGAACTCACTTGACTATTTTGAAAGAATGCGTGAAGGCATGAAAACACAAATACCTGCTTTGAAAATATAGTTTTTGAAGATAAACCTCTTATAAAAATTTCCAATTTGATAGCTCTTCAAATTGCGAAAAATAAAAAAAAAGATTTATACAATTAGAGAAGCTTTAATCAAACCTTGCATTTTTCTGCTTATTCACATTTGCAGTTTTAGGAAAACAAGATGGTCAAAGATTAAAGGTAATTCCTATGTCTGCTAACACTTTTAAGCGCAGAATTTTAGACATGGCCAAAAATATTCATAGACAATTTACAAAAATGTTAAAATATTTTCAATTGAATTAATGAATCTACGGATACGGACGTGATCAAACAAGGCACTTCGTTGTTTTGTGAGGGTGTAGTGTGAAGAAGAATTACAGGAAAAACATGTCTGCTCTCTCAACTTGCCAGGTAGAACAACTAGCTTTGACAAATTTTAAAGCACTTTACTGTTCTTTCCTGAAACATGACATTGAATGGAAAAATATATTGGGTTTGTACAGATGGCAATGCAAACATGACTGGACATCGCTCTGTAGTTGTTGCAAAGGTAAAACATGTTTTCCTCCAGACAATGTCTACACCGTGAGCATGTTTCGCGAAAAACTGTCCGGAGACCTAAAGGAAGTCTTATCAAATGTTCTTAAGATCATGAATTAAATTCGACACAGGGCGCTAAAATCTCGAAAAAATGGGTTCACAGTTTTCCTATTTTTTTTTGTTTTTTACGCTGGGATAGGATGGGTTCTGAGGGGTAAAATACTGACAGAACATTTCGTCTTGTGCAAAGAAATAAATTTTTTTTTTCATCAGGAAAATAATTAGAAATTATTAGAACTCATGTCCGACGATGAGTGGGTATCCAATTTTGCATCCCTGGCAGATATTCTTTTTCTCCGCTAAATGAACTAAAATATATTTGAAAGGAGAAACTAATGACGGGCTTAACTTTCGAGGTAAAATTGATAGTTTTCGAATGAAAATATCACTGTGGCAAACGTATCTCTCTCCCTCTCTCTTTCTCTCTCTCTCTCTATCTATCTCTCTCTCTATATATATATATATATATATATCACTCTTTCTCTCTCTCTCCCTATATATATATATATATATATATATATATATATATATATATATATATATATATAGTGACATGCATACTATTTGATACATGTTATTGTCTGTTAAATATCATTTTATATATGCCATTTTACCTATTAAGTAATGTTCTGTAATAATGTTTTGGTTATATATGTAAAGAAAACTTAAAACTCATGTTTTAATTCATTTTTCCATCAAAGTTCGAGATTACCATATGCAACCTTCTTCGATACTTGACACTTTCTTATTTCAACCCAAAAGTTTGCATTTTTAAAGACTATTAAAGTTTTTGATATTATGAGAAACTTAAGCCAGACAAAGCAAATAAACACTCAATTGGATTCAAGATAGGGCTACTAATCATTTGACTTTAATAATTAAAATGTAAAAATAAAGAAGAAAAAAAAAGAAGTATACGATGGGATAGAGTATATGAATGTGCAAAAAGAGTGTAAGATTACAAAACAAAATACCAATCTACATAAGGAAATATCATCACAAATTATAAGTGTGACAACGGTACAGTTAACATTAAAAAATGGAAGATTGAGAAAAGTAAATTAAAGTACACCAACTTGGATTAGCAGAAATGTGCAAAAATGAATTCATTTCTTATTCTGGAATCTAATCTGACCATGCGGATGCTGGGATTAATGAAAATACTGATATCATTTGCAGATATGTATATCGTACAGGCCCTCACTCAACATCACAAAATGTGTTTTTACTTTAAACCAAACGTCAACACTGATTAAATTTCGGCAGAATTATACGTGTACAGTTTTTAAGAAAGTTAATCTGGTTCGATGAAACAAACTATTATGAAAAAAACACAATGACAATTGTTTGTTACAAAATGGCCTTGCCTTTTAGCAAGCAGAATGACATCCCTGCAGTTTAGTCGTGGGTGTTTCTATTAAAATATGGATATACTTGTTATCCAAAGCACTGATGAGTTGCATATCATCAATGGTAGAATGAATGGTTGCATGTACAAGAAGACTATTGAAAATCGCCTTCAGAAATCTGAAGATTCTTTCGAAAATGGTCTACCAACCCTACCCCAAATCACGTTATATCATGCTTCAACACGATGATAACCTAAACAGACTAAATACTTACAGAAGAATTAGTTGAAAATAATAGTATTACTATTCTTAATCGGTTTAGTCAGTCTGATATTTTGTATCAGATTGAGAATTTGTGGAATATTTTAAAGCAAAGGAAAAATGGGATAAGGTAACTATGGATGAGTGTAGAAAAGTTATGATCAAGAACGCGAGTCTCTGCAACAAACATTAAATTGATGTGTCACATAGATTTACATGGGGTAATTTTTAACCTGGATTAAAGGGTTTTTATTTTTTCATTGCAGATATAACTAATACAACTTTACGAGATAAAAAAATATCACGCAAACATGGAATAATTATAACAGGAAATCCGGTAGTTATGCGTGTCACTATATATATATATATATATATATATATATATATATATATATATATATATATATATACAAGAGAGAGAGAGAGAGAGAGAGAGAGAGAGAGAGAGAGAGAGAGAGAGAACACTCTAAACATATCGAGCTCAAGCCATATTTATTCTCCTGTCAAATATCATCAGATTGATATGAAGTAATAAAAATGAATTAACATTAACTTAACTGTCGTTTTTGTGTGGGATGATCATCTTGAGTAAACTACTGTAATTATATTCATGTAGATATCCTACGTAATAATTGAGTAAAAATATAATGTTCAACACAAACCGGTTTCTATATATATGTATGTATGTGAATATATATTTGTTTTAAAATGTTTGCTTCCAAAATTCTCTGTCAGTATTTGGTCTACTGACATGAAACAACCCCATGCGAAAATTTATATTAAGGTTTTAGCCGGGAGAATATGTAAAAAAACTGTGAATTTTTTTTAAAAAAGTGTAATTCGCCGGTAAATATTAAACGAGGGCAATAGGAATATGCTAGCGTAATAACTAATGGTTAATATTTTAGCTTTAAGCCGTGCAGCAAACCTGTATTCATAGCTACACAATAAAATTCAAGGCAAATAATTTTTCGTAAGGAAAAGGTTTCATTTTCAATTCTCCATGATTACGCCAAAAGATTTTTTTTTTACATCATTACTACAGGATGACCCCCCCCCAAAATAAAAAAAAAAACGCTAAATGGAGGCCATCTAGACCTTATGCTGTAGAACGGAGAAAAAAATCAAAGACCCTTGTGGTTTGATGTGATGTTGTGTATATAATAAACCAGTTATGACCAAAGTTTCATTTCATTCAGACAATACACTATGAAACGGGGCCTAATTAGAGTTGGGGCCCGTTTTTTGGGGTCACCCTGTATATAATGGGCCCAATATATAGTAAATACGAAATCTGCTATCTAATATTGCAGCGTATTTTACGATAAGACAATGCCGAGAAAAAACACACACACACACATATATGTGTGTGTATGCGTGTGTATATGTGTGTATACATGTGTGTATATGTGTGTATATATGTGTAGGTTTGACTATGTAAATGTGTGTATATGTGTTTGTATAAGTATGTGCATATATATGTGTGTATATATGTATATATAGATGTATATAGGTGTATATATATATGAATATATATGTGCATTCATATGTATATATCTGTATATATATACATGTATATATACATGTATAAATATGTATATATATATATGCATAAATATATATATATACATTTATGTATATGAGTATATACATGTATATATATATATATGTATATATAAGTATATATAAATAGTTATACATGTGTGTATATGTGTATATAGATACGTATATGTATTTATATGTATATATGTATATGTGTATTATGTATAATATGTATATATGTATATATATGTGTGTATATATGTATATATCTGTATATATTTTTATACGTGTATATGTATTGATATAATTATGTATGTGTATATACACATATGTATACACATATGTATATATGTATACATATGTGTATACATGTATATATATATATATATTTATGTGTATATCTATGTGTATATATGTATATATATATGTATGTATGTATCTATATGTGTATATACGTGTGTTTATATATGTATATATATGTATATGTTTATGCATATATGTGTGTATATATATGTATGCATTTATATGTATGTATAATCTTATATATATGTATGTATAATCTTATATATATATATATATATATAATGCGTAAGAGTACAATAAATACTTTACTTCAGTAAGTTTGTTAAGTTCCAATTTTCTTTTAGCATGAAATGTAACAGGTAAGAGTACATAAAAAGCGAGCGCCAAAATGCCATCAATCTACGCCCTTCTGCTACTTTTCCTCTCGAGAGGATGCAGTTTTAAAAATGAGACAGACAGATATAGACAGTTTTTTTGTTATTAGCTTGCAATGAGTGAATGCGCTTCTTTGCTACTTTAATCTTATTTAGAAACTGTCAGGCTGTCCCACGTTAAACACGGACGAATATTATATTTTAATTAGTACAGAAACTGGGCCATGCGTATGCGAGTACTCTATTTTTTTTCTAAATCGTCTACTGTTTGTAAATAAAAAAAAAATATTCAACTGAGATCGAAACTAATATCTTAAAACAGAAAGTCAAGCAATATAACCATTAGACGAAGATTTAACGTACATTTAACTGTGTTTTTACATTACTTATTCTTAACAAAATTAATCTATAATGCTAGCTGTTAACGCATGCGCATTCACGAAACAGCAAATGTATATAAATCCTATGACTCCTACGTAACACATCTGAATTTTTTACTCTTTAGCAACGAATTCACTCGAAACCAAACGAATTAGAACATGTTCTACAAGTCTGAATATACTATATTCCAAATTTCAAGTCTGTAGATAAAAAATTCTTTGAGTATAGGGGTTGAGAACAAACACGGTTTAACTTTTATAGATATATCGATTATCAGTTTTTAACTAAAACATGGGTTAGGCAATAAAGAGTTTTTTTTTTAGTTCTACTCTTATTCACGTGATTTAATAATATTCTTTACTTGGGAGTCACCAATTATCAGTGCTTGAAGGTCACTCGAGGACAAGAGTTTATGAATATAAGGTGGCAGTGTAATAATCGTTAATGTAGTAAATCGGGTAGAATTTGATTATTTATGGCTCAACGACAACTTGTTTACATTTATTTATGGCTCAACGACAACTTGTTTACATTTAATTTGAAGGCAGCTACGGTGTACTCAACAAGGAGACAGGTCAACGGAACATGCTCAACGGGCGTGAAATTATGGGAAAGAAGCTTTGTTCGTGGAATATTCTTTTAAACTTAGGCACAAGTAGAGAGTGGGATATACTTGATAGTAGCTGTAACTAGTTGGATGTGATTTTGTGAATGTTTGACAAGGGGGCACCATAGAGTGAAGTTCAATGTAGCACTTCCCATAAAAAACAACGATAGAGCAGAGAGACTTGCAACGTTTTTTCTGTTAGAAAGGGGTTGATGGGAAGTAATATCTGCATCACATACTAGATTTTTGAGCCGATTGATTCTGCGCGCCGATCAGCTCTTGTCCGAATGAGTCAACTACTCTATTAAAGGGTGTACCTGGCTCTTATATAGATACAGGATTTCATCGGCTGTGAGATTCCTACTGGACCAGTAGAGTGATCCGAAATTTTTTCCAACCATAATTGCCACATATTTGATGTGCGTGCTCCATATCAGGTCAGGAGTGAAGGTTTGTCCGAGAAGATTTTTTAAAACATTTTTTTTATTACATTTTCACCCCAAACAAGGCACATTGCCACTTTGGTGTAAGGGGCTACTATCAGGGGAAACAACTACTGGGGTACTATGTAGGGATTTGGGCAGCAAGATGTTGGTTCACGTTGCACTTGAACTTCCGCATGTCAGTACAGTTGGGGAAGCAGGGACCTGGAATTGAATTCCAAAGTCTAGCGGTTCTTGGGAAGAAACTACCAGAGTAGAAATATCCTTTACATCTAGGGATCTCTACAGTGTGGGGGTTGGATTTTGCAGCTTGTCGGGTCTGTCGAGGGTGTTCACGTCGTGGGGGCACAAGTGCTTGCAGTTCATCAGAGCATTCACCATTAAAATAGTTGTAGAACAGGCATAGGGATGCAACGTTTCGTCGATGGGACAGAGGCTGAAGCTTAGATGCCAGTTTAGGGCCTATCAGATTTGCGACTCTCTTTTAACCCTGTCAAGGAGCGAGGCATAGTGTTTCCACAAGACAAGAGACATTCATTTGAATTGGAGTCTGATGGGGTTAGAGCGATTATGATTAAAGCAACGCAGTTTTGTTTTCGATACATTAAAATTAACCAGCAACCTTTGCCCCATTTCAAGATCTGAAAAGAGAGAATCAGAAAGATCTTCTTCATTGGTTATTTTTGAAGTTCTACCATGAATTTTAGTGCCGTCTGCATAAATGTCTACCAATGATATAAGAATGTGATTTTGGGAGATCATTAATGAAGAGCAGGATGCGAGTTCGCCCCATTATGGAGTGTCGCCAGCGTTAATACTATGAATTTCCGATTTCTGCCCAATAACAACTATATTTATAAGATCATTAGAGAGAAAGGATTTAATAATTGAAATGAATTTCTTATTAAGTAGATATTTATGCCATACTCTATCAAAAGCCATTTACGTCTCAAGAGCTATTGGTCCAGAATTAAAACCCCTATCGAGAGAATCAATAATCATGTATGATATCACCATTAGTATAATATTTCTCTATTTATCACAGATTCTCGCACACTACTCATGATGCACTGAGCGAGAGATGCCCGATCTCCCGAATTTTAAATACTTTGCAGACTGAGGTGTTCGGAAACATTTCCATTTAAGGCAGCATTTTAACAGCTTTGTAAGTATGGGAGCTAGTTCTGGTTAAGGCTTTTTGAGCACTATGGCTGGAATACTGTCGGGGCCAGTTGCTTTACAGAAATGGGGATCTTTTATAAGCTTGGCAACATTATATACGGTTAATTTTATGTCGCATAGTGTGTTTACAGTCGCAAGAGGAATACAGGTGTTAGGCAGCTCTGATTGTAAAAGGGTAGAATGTGCTGCAACGTTCTTGGCCAGAAGTTGTGCTTTGTCGGATGCTGACGAAATTAACTACGACTCATTAACGATGAAAGAGACATAGAACATGCTTCTGTCCAGGACACTGTTTGTTATTCGTCACAATTGATGTGAAACATGTTGTTCAGCTATTTTAAACTTAAAGTACAGAGCGTTTGCATTCGTTATTAATCTTTTAAATAGTTGCTGGCAGTTCTACTTTAACGAGACTGATACCGTACAAACCACATCGTATGTCCTTAACCTCGTGGGATTCCACCCGATATGAGAGGTATTTTTTTTCGATCGTACATTGTCCCGTCACAAGTTGGCCTATTAATCGTCATCACCCACTGTGTTTTCATGATGAGGTGATTTGCTTCTCGATCGAATCGTCTCCCACCCTGTGTAGGCAGTCTCCGGGTACATCAATCACTCCGCTATCCTTGTGGCTTGCTGCAAACTGAAGAGCCCTCAGCACAAAACAAAGAGAACCGGTTTATAACAATAAAAAACTATTTATTAATTTCATTACTTCATAACAGCTATTGTATACATTGAGGTGACTGACTATAGCAGTGAAACGATGTAAGACCAGACCAGTAAAGTCACAGATTTCCCATTAACACAGGTTAGTTAACATCATAACATCCGGCCCTTAGGGCTTCCAAAACTTGCAGCTCCCAAGCAGCCCAGCCGTTCAATTTGCTGGCTACGACTCTACTCTTTTTAGAATTCCTTTTTCTAAAGATCCAACCCCTTTTCCCCACCTCTCTTTCAGAGAGTGGTTATAAACACCCTTTCATTCTTCCTCTTCCAGCTTACCCTTCGTCTTGTCCACTCAACACCTCTGTCTCTCTGTTCCCCTCATTGCTATTATTCCTCTTCGAACTTATCTCTACCAAATTTTAACCCTCATTTGCTCTGAGATTTTACTCATTATCAAATTAGGAGTGATTAGTCATTCCAGGTCGAACAATGCTTGGCGGCGACCTTTACCCTTGACCCCCATTCTAAGTTGTCAGCCTTAATCAGCTAAGAATCTTTGGATCTCTTCATACCTCTTAAAAGAGGTTTTAAAAACAACCTTTCATGTTAACAGATATATAACGACAATGAGATAAAACAATTATTATTTGTCTTTTCTCTTTCTGACAAAATCCCATAGACATTTCTGTTTTGTCCCAATCAGAAATCAACACCCCCTCTTCTGTTCTCTCTTCCCCTATCCCGTCCGGTCAAATACCCCCTCTCACCGCAATATGCACATCGCTGAATGCATTCATGACACCAATAGTGTCATACTACAACATCTATTACATTGGTAGCAATAGCAATAGTGATTTCTGTGCGCAGTATTAGCGGGATATTCTGGGGTGATCCAAACTGGGTTGTTGGGCTTTTGATGGAATTACTTCAAGGTTATGAAGCGGTCTATTTCGTCGAATAACGATTCAGTAAGTTCGGGTAATATAGAGGACACGTACTTTTTTTAAGACGGAGTGTAGGAGGTATATCTGATAGAAATATTCGCAAATTATCCCAATCAGCAATAGAGTATCGATATACAGTACAATGGAGAGGCACATTTGAGGGTTTATTACATTTAGATTTTATTGTAATCGAGACAACTGGGTGATCAGAAGATTCTAATGATGACAGAACGGATAATAAGCACATTTATAGGCAAGATGTACAAACAACAAAAACAAAAAACTTGAAAATTACCAGTCGGGGTGGAGCATACAGTTTGTTTCGAGAACAATTCAACTCATGGCATAGACACTCGAGAAATTATTACCGTATCACCCGCATAATCCGTCTTATTTTAGTAAATTAGCCATTCAATTTTGTGGAAATTGAAGTCTCCGGATACATGAATGTTTGCCGAACGATGAGTAGACAGATACTCTCAGTGATAGTAGCTCCACTGTTATGAATTCGCCAAAAGGCAAATATGAACACAACCAAAAAGTAAGATCTTCACAGGAACTGTCTTTTACCACATGAAAAGCCATACATATTCTGTGCCAATGACAATTTTGGAGGGATCAGATTTTCATGTCGCGAGGTTATCCTTTAATTTCTAACTCATGTAGGGAAAACGTTGGTCCAATGCCATTTTCATACAAAAAATATGTCAGGTTTAATCTACTGTAATTGAAGGTTTGAACGTAGATAAGTTGATTTGGTAGGGGGGATTGTTTAGGAGTTATATACGTACATGTCTAAAGCATTGATACTAATATTTCTGTAAGTATATAAATGCAACTTTGTCTCCGTGTGTGTGGGTTGCATCTATAAATGCTCCGTAACGGCTGGACAGAGTTTCTTTAAAATTTACAGAACTTTAGTGTATACGCCTGGGAGAGATCTTAGTGAGGTTTTGTCTCAGAATACCTCTGAAAATCACCGATAATCAATAATCGATACCGTTATTTTAATTTATCTATGATCGGTAAAGACATTTTCTCATCTGACCTCTAAGCAACAATGATAGAACAACAGGCTGTGGCAATGCTACCATGGGTAAGTTGAGAGCGTTTTTTTTTGTTTTTTTAATGACGTAGTCTATAGGTTCAAACTCACCATGTAATTTTTTTTCATTTACCGCAAAAACTTTTATAAGGCTTGAAAGTTTACGTGTTTTTTTTTGTTTTTTTTGTCTTTGTTTTTGTTTTGGTTTTTGCATCAAGCGCTCCGTAGGTTTAAAACCCGGGCGTAGATTTCTGAATGTTATTGATTTCGTTAAATGGAAAAAAGAATCTACTGTATTTTTTTGTTTTTTTAATAAAATTATATATATAAATATATATACATATATATATATATACACACATATATATATATATATATATATATATAATTTTATAAAAAAAACAGTAGATTCTCCAGAGTGAAATGTAGAATAACATATATATTGGACGAAGTAACTGCATGCAGGCATATTAAGCTTCCTCTCGGGCGAGGTCGCGGATTCGATGACAATATATATATATATATATATATATATATATATATATATATATATATATATATATATATATATATATATAGGTGTGTGAAATAATCGTTGATCAGCATTCAATCCCTGGCAACGTCGGGTCTACCTTTATATATATATATATATATATATATATATATATATATATATATATATGTATATATAGGAGAGAGAGAGAGAGAGAGAGAGAGAGAAGGATATAATTTTATGAAGAATCCTAGAGTGGATGAAACGCGGAATATTCAATGTAGCTTAATCGCCATATATATTTCATAACTTACTAACTAGCTCTGTCTACGTAGTGAGCACTGTTGAAGTAAATACTTAAAGATGACGCATAAATTTATACTTTCCTATATTAATTCATGTGGTTAGATGAATAGTCACGTATATATACACATATATATATATGTGTATATATATATGTGTATATATACATATATATGTGTGTGTGCGTGTGTGTGTGTTCGTTTGTGAGCGCACGCCCACGTTATTTACTGATGCATATTCAATTATTTTCCACCTACGTATACATTTTATCTTGCATAATCTTCAGTGTGAAGATACCTCTTTTAATCGGTCAACCAAGAACAACATTTTACTCCAGCAAACGCCATTTTACCAAATGTTTTAATTTGAAGTGATACTGTTCGACTAATGAAACAAACCCTATATGTGTCAACTTAAGTTGACAGACTCCCTACTCTTAAGACGGTTTAACAAATCAAGTAGAAAAGAACATACATCTTCATTAAGATTAGGCGGTTTGTGTTATTACTCTTTAAAGGACACAGGTAAAAGTTTGTTTCATTCAAATGTAATATTTTTTTAATTCAATCTTCACCCCAAACAAAGCAAGTGCCACTTTGAAGTTTGGGGCTACAATAGGGGACAAGTTGCCTATGAAGGGAGATTAGTAGAAAGATGTTTGTTCGCATTACACTTGAACCTCTGCATATCAGTACAGTTGGGAATGCAGTATCCGGAAAGGAAGTTTCAAACACTTGCAGTTCTTGGGAAGAAATTATTGGAGTAAAAGGCTTTCTTACCCCTGGGGTTCTCACCTGTAAATGAGTGGGATTAGTTGCTTGTCGGGTCCGTCGGGGGTAGTCACGTCGAGGAGGTACAAGTGTTTTTTTTCTCCCCTGATGAAATCAAATATGATTGATACGGCAAAATTAATTTTTCTTGCCTGATGAAATCAAATATGGTTGAAACGATCTGCACTGCGTAGCATGATATGACTGTTTTTACATGAATAATGATATATATATATATGTATATATGTATATATATACATGTATATATATGGATATATGTACATATATATATATGTATACATATATATGTATATATATACATATATATGTATATATGTATATACACATATATACATGTATATATATACATATATATATATATGTATATATATATGTTCCATATATTTTCTATATTTTGGAACCTGGAATGTGAGGACCCTCATGGACAACAAAACAAGTGATCGACCCGAAAGAAGAACTGCCATTATCTCAAGAGAGCTAAGGAGGTTCCAGATTGACATAGCTGCGCTCTCTGAAACCCGACTGGCTGACGACGGGCAGCTGAGGGAGGAGAAAGGCGGGTACACCTTCTTTTGGAAAGGAAGGCCTGTAGAAGAGCCGCGTATCCATGGCGTGGGCTTTGCTATAAAGAACAGCCTCATCCGCCACCTCAATGAGCCCCCTGTTGGCATCAACGAACGCCTAATGACCATGCGCCTGATGCTTGCGGGCAGCCAAATGGCCACTGTGATTAGTGCGTATGCTCCAACGCTTGATGCACATAATGAAATAAAGGAGACCTTTTATGCTGACCTTGACACCATTTTATCCGGGGCCCCCAAGGGGGACAAAATAATCCTACTTGGGGACTTCAATGCCAGAGTGGGACGAGACCATCAGCACTGGAGAGGAACGCTTGGAAGTGAAGGAGTTGGGAACATTAACTCAAATGGTACACTCCTACTGACAAAGTGCTCAGAACATAACCTGATCATCACGAACACACTTTTCCGACAAAAAAACGCATTCAAAACATCATGGATGCACCCTCGAAGTAAAATCAGGCACATCATTGACTATGTCATTGTCCGTGCCAAAGACCGCTGTGATGTGCTGAACACCAGGGCAATGACCAGTACAGACAATTGTTGGACCGACCACCGTCTTATTCGCTCCATCATGTCTATCCATTTAATGCGGAAGCAAAGGATGCAAAAAAGACAGAGCCGACCAAAGCTCAACATCGAGCAGCTGGGCGATATCACCTACCAACAACACCTCCAGGCGGCTCTTAGTGCGGACCTGCCCAAGCAGTATCCGCATGACGCTGAAGAGCACTGGGACAAGCTGTCTTCTGCCATCATGGACTCCAGTATAAGCATCCTAGGGCAGAAAAAGCGGAAACATCAGGATTGGTACGATGAAAACGATACCGAAATCCAACAGCTTATAGACACCAAGAGGCAAACTTTTATCACCTGGCAGAATAACATCAATTGCAAGGTTAAAAGAGCTGCCCATGCCAAGGCTAAAGCGGCTGTCCAATCGACAGTCAGGAAGCTGAAGAACCTCTGGTGGATGAAGAAGGCTCAGGAGATCCAGCAGTTTGCTGACTCTGGGGACACCAGAAGATTCTTTGAAGCCACAAAAGTGGTATACGGCCCCAGCTACCGTTCTCTGACCCCCCTTCGGTCTAAGGATGGGCTCACGCTGCTGAAAGGAAAGGGAGAAATAACAAATAGATGGAAAGAGCATTACGAGGATCTTCTGAACAGGGACACCACTCCAGAGATGGAGGCCCTTGAAAAACTCCCCCAACAGCCCATAATTGAGAGCATGGGAGAACCACCCAGTCTGGAAGAGGTGCGGGATGCAATAAGGAAGATGAAAAACAATAAGGCGGCTGGTTCTGACGGCATCCCAGCAGAAATCCTGAAGAAAGGCGGGCCTGATCTTCTCAGACACATCCATACCCTGCTGCTCAAAATATGGGAACAAGAGAAAATCCCTGCACAACTTAGAGATGCCCTAGTTGTCTCCATCTTTAAGAAGGGAGACAAGGCAAACTGTGGGAACTACCGGGGCATTTCTCTCCTCTCTACCACAGGGAAAACCCTAGCTCGGGTTTTGGCCAACAGGCTTACACCCCTTGCAGAAACCATCCTTCCCGAGTCCCAAAGTGGTTTTCGACCAAATAGAGGCACGATGGACATGATCTTCACTGCTCGTCAACTCCAAGAAAAGTGCAGGGAGCAAAATTTACCATTATACATGGCTTTTATAGACCTTACTAAAGCCTTTGACTCTGTGAACCGTCAAGCCCTTTGGCTGGTTCTTGCAAGGTTTGGATGCCCAGAGAGGTACATTCGGGTACTGAGACTGCTACATGACAATATGTCAGCTACAGTCCTCAGTAGTAGTGGAGATGAAACAGAGCCTTTCAGGGTTGACACGGGAGTGAAACAGGGATGTGTCATTGCCCCAACCCTGTTCTCCATCTTCATTACTGCTATCCTCCATCTCACGGACAAACATCTTCCCCATGGAGTTCGGATTATGTACAGAACTGACGGGCGACTTTTTAACATCAACAGATTTAGGGCCAAAGGTCGAACGACCACCATATCCATTATGGAGCTACAGTATGCAGACGATAACGCCCTTGTAGCCCTCTCAGAAGAGGACCTACAGTGTACACTGGTTGCCTTCACGAGGGCGTACAAACAGCTAGGACTAACAATTAATATAAAAAAACCCAAATCCTCCATCAATCACCACCAAACAGTACTCCAGTCTCACCCCCAAACATCTCCATTGACAACGCTAGACTGGAAAATGTGGACCACTTCCCATACCTAGGCAGCATCCTATCATCAAAAGCCAACATAGATGATGAAATACAACACCGTCTCAGCTGTGCCAGTGGGGCTTTCTCAAGGCTAAGGAAGAGAGTATTTGAGAACCGTGACCTTCTGGCAAAGACCAAAATCATGGTATATAAAGCTGTCTTGCTGCCCACTCTTCTCTATGGATCGGAGACCTGGACCACATACAGGAGGCACGTAAAAACCCTGGAGACGTACCACCAAAGATGCCTCCGAAAAATCCTCAGAATTAGTTGGAAGGACCGACGCACCAATACCAGCGTCCTGAGTGAGGCTGGCATTCCCACTATCACCGCTACTGTTGCTCAACGCCAGCTCAGATGGACTGGTCATGTTGTCCGAATGCCGGATCTCCGCCTCCCAAAACAGATTTTCTACTCTCAGCTTGTTGAGGGAAAGCGTGCCCAGGGTGGCCAAAAGATGAGGTATAAGGACAACATCAAAGCAAATCTAAAGCGGTTTCACATGGACCTTGAGACATGGGAGGACGTGGCTGGGAGCAGGTTGGCATGGAGGAGCGCTGTCCACAAAGGTGCTGCGCTTTATAGTAGTGACCTAAATCAAGCTGCTGAGGATAAACGCAAGCACAGAAAGGACAGATTATTAACCAGACACACCCAACTCCACCCCACCACCACTACCTTTATCTGCCCAAATTGCACAAGACAAATTGGGTCTAGGATTAGGCTCTATGCTCACCTGAGGACCCACAGAAGCCACCACGGAGGACAGTCTTACTCGGACACGAGTGACCGCCGATGATATATATATATATATGTATATATACATATATATACATATATATATATGTATATATACATATATATACATACATATATATATATATATATGTATATATACATATATATATACACATATATATGTATATATATATGCATATATATATACATATATATGTATATATACATATATATACATATATATATATATGTATATATACATATATATATATACATATATATCTATATATACATATAGGATGATTGCAAACGTCTTGTCAGACGAGTGCCACTCCCTCAGACACTTAAAGTCCATGAGCCCAAATGCCTGAGGGAGTATCTATGCAAAGATGATGTTACAGAGTCTTAGCTTTGTACGACAGCTAAGTCTCTCTCTCTCGGTTACAAAATGTTGAGATCCAGCAACAAGCAAGAGCAAGATAGCCAGCAACAAATTAAACTGCAGACCAGCTTAATGCGGGTAGTGGTCTTCCGCTATATGTTTTTTTTTAATCAGAGATTTGCTTCTTCTAGAAAGGTTGCCTTCACCACGGCTTACGGGAGCCCTTTCTACCACAATACACATATACACACACACTAATATACACGGTGCTAGTTGGCCGTTGACCCAGAAAAAAGAGTTCATTCGCCCTTTGGAAGGTCTTGCTTTTAATCCTTCAGGGAGACTAGCCGCCCTCCTCACCAAACATGTCTGGTGGGGGAACCAGTTAGTCGCCGGTGACCCGACCATGAGGCAGGTAGTACTGGGTTAGATGTTATCAGTAGCATATGACACGACCTGACCACAGGTCATATATATATATATATATATATATATATATATATATATATATATATATATACATGTATATACACACACACACACACATATATATATATATACATATATATATATATATATATATATATATATATATATATATATATATATATATGCATATAGTTATATATAGATAAGAGATTAGTTTGGTTTATTTATGATATTTAGTCCTCAGTAGGACTGGTAGTATTTAATCTGAAAATATGACTGTAGTATTCGACAAAACCCAATCAACGGTTGAACATACCGTCGTTGATTTGACTAAGGCAGGATCTCTCTTAATTAAACTTGTCGAATTAATTGATTATCCTGCAGAATAGACTAATTGAACGCCTAATTTATGGCGATGGGTTATGGCGAAATAAACATAAAGTAATTAAAGCATTCTTTTCCCATTTTAGAGTAAAATGCAAAAAGGATCTGTTGTCTTTTATCAGAATCACATTTTAAAACAAAATAAAAACAGGGCGGGTGGAGATGGAACTGTAACGAAGGTTGGATACATCACATAAATGGGGCAGGGGGTATTCGAACAAACACAGAAGCTGACATACACGCACACGAATACATAATCTCTCTCTCTTTCTCTTTCTCTCTCTCTCTCTCTCTCTCTCTCTCTCTCTCTATATATATATATATATATATATATATATATATATATATATATATATATATATATAGGTAAAATTAAATCATGTACATGTGAACTTCGCGCACACACGAACATGTATTTGCAAATAGATTCA
>NC_136513.1:29427500-29437500 GCF_053919585.1 Euprymna scolopes | reverse complement strand
ACGTGTTTACAGTCCGCAGTTCTCTCACTCGACCATGCAATCGACGCCCGTAAATACCTCGTCGGAATGTCTAAATAGACATTCCGACGAGTTATTTACGGGCGTCGATTGCATGGTCGAGTGGGAGAACTTTATAGTGCTCAAGTCGCCTGTTCGTAAACAAACAAACCACGAGCTTCGCATTTTCAGCCGAATAAGTAGTGAGAAAAGTATATATATATATATATATATATATATATATATATATAATTTTCTCAGATATTGTTTTGATTTTGAAGTTTCATTAATACCAGAAACAGAGCGTTTAACTAACGAATTACTGTTTTTTTGTTTGTTTGTTTTTTGTTCTTGTTTTTTTTTTACAGAGCAGTCACCACTTATGAAGCCCCGGAGACCACTTGAGGATAAGGGTTACTGGGTATACATAAGTAGTGGATCTTTTGTAAATTTGATTACTTAGGGGAATGGTTCATCAAGAACTTGTTTACATTGGACTTGAAGACACTCAAATGGTAGTCAGCTGGAAAGCAAGCAAACGGAAAGGAGAGATCCACAGGCGTGCCATTCTAAGAAAGAAGATTTGTTCATGGAATTTACGTTTAACTTTAGGCATAGATAGGAGTGTGGTAAAATATTGATAGTGGTTTTGGCCAGCCGAGTGATTTTGTTAAGGTTTGAAAAGGGAGGATCATAGATTGAAGCTCAGACGTTTATTTCGACTAAGCTATACGAGGAATCACTGCACGCAACTATGTTTTTCAAAATGTTATCACATGGACAAGGTCATGTGCTTGTCTCTTTTCTATTCGTTACTCTATATCAGTGCCATTATAACTTATGGTTTTTATTTTTTATTGTAAGGAATATGAAGTTCTTTTTTTTTTTTTTCTGTTTATATAATTGTAAGAAGATCCCGGTTCATAGTAATGCTATTAAAAAAAAAAAATTCTGCCAGTCAAATATTTGGACAACTTTTATTTTCACAACGTTTCAGCTGCTGCAACATTTCACACTCTTCTAGTGTATGTTGTTGAACTCGCAGTTTCGAACAGAACACGCTTCTTTTTTTTTTTCTTTTAACGAGTCTCATAATAGTATTTCGAATTACTTAAACTTATGGCTAACAGGACGAGAGCAATCTAGTACCGTAGCATGAATAAAATGTTCCGTTGTAAATTTCGCACAGATTCGCATCTTCAGTAGGAGGTGATTAATTCCAGAGTGCAAAAAGGGGGCATCTAATTAGATCAGAGCTTACATCTACCGGAATGGTGTTAAAATAAGAACAATATCCGGAATAACCGAAATCATAGCAATCGGTTTATTGACATAACATTTTTTTTTTTAAATTAAAAATGCTTCTTATTTATTCAATTCTTGAAAGTTGCTGCGATTTCATTATCATTAAATTATGCTGTATTTCCCCCAAATACCTTAATTGCTGGATATATAATGGTCCAACAAAAATGTATGTAACTTTTTTACTAAATTTACACGTGGTTTTACTGTTTTCATGAGGCGAGGCGGATCGTTTGATTTTAATACATACCATAATACTATAAAATCGGTCGTTACCGAAAGAAATTGATTACAATCGTATCTGATCGGATGAGCTCATCTAATATACAAATGGGTGTAACAGGTGAGAACGTACGTACGAATATGAACTACGTTAGAGTATTATTTCGTTCATAGTATATCAAATATAAATGGCAATTAAAAAATTCGTCCGGCCAAACACAACGCCACATATTGTTATGCCCTTTTACAAACTTTATTTTACATCGATTTCCTCGAATTAAGTATGTAGTCCTTGCCAATATATTTTCGTGTGACGTCGTTTAGACACATTTACCATCATTTTTGTTTTGTGAGAACAAAGATGTTTTATGCTTGCGCGTCATGAAGTTCTAGGGATGAAGGAGAACAGACTGTTTTTTTTGCTGGCTCAATGTCCAAATAAGTAGCCATCCTGATTTTTTTTTATGCCTCATACCAGAGGAGATTTGCATATGAGTCGATTACTGGTTATTGAAAACCATTTCCCGCACTTCTGAGCGTAGTTAATTGCGAAAGTTTTGTCAGTTGTTAAAGTTTGACTATTCTTTTATGGTTATGATTTTAGAGTTTTTTTTTATAAACACGATTTTCTATCATGCTTGATTATTGACATATTTGGGCCAAGCATTAAGTAATATTTCATAACATTTCGTCGCTGTACAACCTATTGCCTTAAAATTACCGATTGACATCGAAAACATTCCGAGCCTTTATTCGAGCTTATCTGTAAGACATAATGTTTTTTTTTTGTTTGTTTTTTTTTTGTGGGAAGACATAAAAAACACTCCCAATAATAGGAAAAAAACATGACATGTGTTATAGGATTCACTACTTGTCTCACTGCAATTATTTCGATTTCTTTATTTACCAGTTTTCATCTCAAACAAAGCACATTGCCAATTGGATGTAATTGGATACTATTTGCAATTATGTCAGACAGGATGTTGCATGGAGCTGAACGATGGGATGTTTTTTTTTTCTCGACGATAATTAAACTTGACGTTTATGATTTTTTTTTAGATGAGGATTGGTTATTGGCTATGATGTTCACAATGTTTCAGTCGATGTAACCTCCGACCTTATTTCCGCTCGAAATTCCGTCCAAATTCACGAGTTCGAAGAAACATTACCGAGTTCGACAAGATACATCTGGAGAAGGTTTGAAGTTACGTGGACCGAAATGTGAAAATCACACTCAAGATAAGAACGGTAGTCCGATGAATAATAATGATACATATTTAACCTTTCCCGGCATGTGAATTCATGGAAAAAAGAGGGTGAATTCTTAAGGGTAGCTTTTTGTGAGAGGATACAATTTGAGTAGAAGGCATTTGGAATCTAGCGATTGGGATTGTGCTGCTTATCGTGTTTCTTGGGATTCCCTAAATTTAAGGGGAGCAGATGTGATATGTATATAGCGTAAGGCATTTCCTCACTGAATTGGAAAACAGGCACAGGGATACAACATGGCGGCGTGATGTGACAGATGTTAAGGCTTGGCAGACAGTGCATAACGTTTTAGACTTAAAACCATGTTTTGGTTACTGTGTGAGAGTGATAAACCAGTGTTTGATAAACCAGCACAGATGTGGCAAGAAATATTTCATTCATATGCAAATTGTTGCTTTTCAAATATGTATACTCATTCTATTCTGTCAGTAATATCTAGTTGGGTAGAGTGAGGCCACCTTCTTTGCAATGTTTAATATATCATTAAAATATCATGCTCACTGTGAATATTAAGCCGAGGAGTTTTAACGAAGAGCTCTCATATATAATGTTTTTGTTCTGTTAATCAGTGGCTAATAGGTTTTTTTTTTTTGTAATTGCTAATAGAAAAGTCTTAGATTAAGTATCATAAAACAATACTCTCCATTAAGAACGCTATTCCATTACAGACTTTCGATCTATTTTCCTAACTCATCCTTTTGTAATATTCGCCATTTGTTTTCTTGCTAATATAAATTATTAATTACCAAGAAGGATATATTGCTTGGTAGTAATTATTATTTATTTACCTTTGATTCAACACACAAAAGACCTAGTGCCACGGATGTAAATACCTGCTTTGGTTAGAGAACAGTTTTATAGCGAGCATTCAAAATTGGGAGACATGTCAAATATTTTGTTCACATTACATTTAAACTTCTGCAATTCAGTATAATCATAATCAGTAAACCGGAAAAAAAGTAGTCCAAAGAGAATCAGCGGGTGGAAAGAAATTATAAGGGGAGTAAATTTTCCACAGTGAAGAGTGAGATCTTGTCTCTCATAAGTTAAATATCTAGAAGTGCATGAATGTATACAAATAACAAACGGTAGAATCCCACGATTACAATTAAAACAGGTTTTATTAACTTTTTGGCATTTTCTTCTCCGAATCTATTTCAGGATCGGGTACCCACAACCGGGATGGGACAATGTGTAGGTTGCCAACCTCCCGTTGTTCAATCGATAGCGCACTGCGTTAAACGAAACATAGGGCCGGTATTCATTCTTTAAGTGAGACAGAATTGCTGGTGTCATGAGGGGAGGGGCAGATTAAAGAATGTTTCAGTACAGATCTCACTACTTCCTTTTCGCGGCATTTCACCCGCTGACCAATAACGCAAGTGAAATGGTCAATAAGCCTCTGAGCAGCATTCTGGGTGGTGACTATCGCGCAAGACGCACTGTAAATGACCTCGTGTCCCTCTCCCTCTGAATAGGTAATCGTTACAGTTGAGGCTTCTTAAAGATACATCAGAGTAATATGAAATAAATAAATAAATAAATCTTGGGGCGTGGTTCACTGATAATGTCTGACCAATCGAAATTCAGTTCTCTCGTGGAAGAGAGGATGGAACAGAGAGGAGAGAAAGAAGACAGAGAAAAAGTATGTATCTATATCTATCTATCTATCTATCTATCTATCTATCAATCTCTCTCGCTCTCTCTCTATATATGTATGTATGCATGTATATATACATATATATGTATGTATATATATATGTTTATATGTATACATCTATGCAGTTATATATGTATATATAGGTTAAATATATGTATATGTATGTATATATATAGATGTATATATGCATATCTATCTATCTATCTATATATGTATCTATCTATCTATCTATCTATCTATATATATATATGTATATATAAATATATATATATATATATATAGGTCTCTCTCTCTCTCTCTATATATATATATATATATATATCCGTGTGTCTGTATAAATACGTATATTAATGCAAATATATGTACATATATATACATGTATGCATATATGTATATATATATATTTATATATATATATATATATATATGTGTGTCTTTATATATACATTTATATATCAATGTATATATGTACACGTATATATGTGTGTATATATATATATATATAGATGCATATATATATATATATATAAGGTATATATAGATAGAGAGATAGATAGTGAGAAGAAAGTAAGTATATATATACATATATATATATACACACATATATATACACACACACACATATATATATATATATATATATATATATATATATATATATATATATATATAAGCTATATATATATAGAGAGAGAGAGAGATAGATAGATGGTGATAAGAAAGTAGGGAAGAATCCAATAAGGCTAAGCTTCTTTTTTATTTATATGTATATATTTCCTAATCCTTATAGTTCAAATTCTCATAATTTGTTTGCATGCGAGAAAAGAAGCTTTCTTTGGGTATTATAGTGTATACATAGCTTGCATGGTTTACTTAGCTTTTCCGGTATTTTTACTGCATGGTCTAGACGCGATTGTCTGAATTTAATGAATTATTTGCTATCTTTGTTACGTTAACCCGTTGCATTATGGGTCATACTTTATCCATCTCACCTGCTCATCAGAAACTTAGTTTCACAATTAGAGACGTGAACTATTAATCAGTGTATAGTTCACGCTACATTAAAAAGACGCCTTCTAATCATAATATATATATATATATATATATACATATATATATATATATATATATATATATATATATATATATATATATATATATATATATATATATATACTAATAAAAGTACCCGTCGTTGACTGGGTTCGAAAACAGCCTACAGAAAATGGACTCTGATTTATAAAAGTATGATAGGTTATGAAAAGGAAGGGTTGTAAAGAGACAGCTTCGAATTTGGGGTATCAAAACAAAAACAAAATATGATGAAAGTAAAAAATAAAATAAATAAACACCATAATTTATTATACCATACCTGTTCACACTGAAGCCTTATCATAATATTCTTTGGATCTATATTAAAACACCTTGTTAAACTTTGTGACATTTCCATTCTATGGAGGGCTGGCGCGAACGAACACCCGATAATTTTATTATACCATATTTCTTCAAACTGAGACATGATTATCAAAGATAGATATGAGATGTCTTTATTACGCAGATTGATATCAAAAGTCTTTATTAAAGTTTGTGCCTATTTCCCTTCTATGGAGGCCAGGCGCGAACGCAGACCCCACAATGTTATTATACCATCCCTATTTAAGTTAACACATACTTATCAAAGTATCATTATGTACATGTATATAAAAAAAACACACGTGTAAACGTATTTTTTTAAATTTTAAATGTTTAATTTCCATACTTTATGGACCAGGTGCGAACGCAGACCCCACAATTTTAATGAACCACCGTTCTGGCAAATCAAACATACCTATTCCTGTGTCTCGAAACATCTGCTATCATTGTATGTAATCAGTTTTTTTTTTAAATATCCAACCCTATAGGAGCCTATTCGTGACCAGACAGACAGCCACACACACATTCATTTATATATATATATATATATATATATATATATATATATATAATTATCGATGTATATATAAATATATATATATATAATTATGCATGTATAGATATATAAATATTTTGTGTGTATATATATATATATATATATATATATATATATATATATTGAGTTAATTCTTTTGTGTACTGAAATAGATATTATATACTGACATTAATATTATTTATTTAAAAAAACTCAAAACAATTCTCTAATATCAAAAGTCGACGTGTGCAATCGATTTTAATTTTAAAATTTAGATACGAACTAGCAGTTATTTTTAGTATATGTTTTTCTATTCTCCTATTATTTTTCTCCATTAACAGATAATACCTAGTATTATTTTGAACATTTTCTGTATTGTTTACTATTGCATAGGATTTGTAGCTATAGTCATGGCACCCAACTGCACTTTTGTATATATATACTAGACACCCCCTGACCCGTTGGGTCAGTACGTTCAATAATCTATGGAATTAGTGAATGAGCGTCACACTTGTGACGTAAAGAAAATCGTTTTTGTGGCATAACAGAAACATTTCTATGAAGTCTATTAGAATGTTTTAGGATGTATTTATTTAATTTATGTTATGTTTTTAATAAAATAAAATAAAAAGGAGAAGAAAATGTAAAAAAAGAAAGCGGATGGTAAATCGTCGTTGTAAAATGCTCTCATATTTGTCAACGGGTTAAGTAGATTTATTTATAAGTATATTGCGTTAAAATAACTTAAACGTAATACGGAATTGAACGATGTAAAAAAAATGCAGAAAGTATTAATAATTGTTTATTCGTATAAATTGCACGCCCTAAAATATAAACAATTGGGAGGCTGAAAATGTACACAGTAAAAAATACGTTTTATTGTCGTGCTGATTATTTATTTGTAAGGCAATTTAAAATAAACCATATTTTCTGGGGTTATTTATTTATGTTGTTAGTGTAGAGAAAATGTATGAATATTTTCACGAAATGGTGTATTAAAAAATGGAGAAGAAAAAATAAAAAAAAAATTGAGGGCGGTGGCTAAATCTCGCTTGTAACATGGTCTTTTGTTTGTCAACGTGTTACCGTAGATTAATTTGTAAGAAACCTGCGTTAAACCAATTTAAATGTAATACAAAAATGAACTATGTAAAAAAAAAGCAGAAAATATTAACAATGGATAATTTAAACGCAAAGAAAATTGGGGCGCTGAAAACATACACAGTAAAACAATACGTTTTATCCTCATGTTGATTATTTATTTGTAACGCAAATGAAAAAAAAAACATATTGTCGAGGGAATTTATTTATGTTCGTAGTGTAGAAGAAAATGTATGAATGTTTTTTAAGAGAGGTGTCTTAAAAAATGGAGGATACATTTTTTTTTTTTACGGGAGGCAGTGGGGAAATCGCCGTCGTAAATTTTTCTTATTGTTGTCTACAGGCCAAACTTGATTAATTTGTACGAAAATTGCGACAGTATAATTGTAATACAGAAACGTTGCAAAATATCTCCACCCTTCCCATGTTAAATGATAATTTCCAAAAAATACCATTGATATTTCAGTGCGCAGATCAAATTCTTAAACATAGAGATTTGTGTTTATTTGTTGATGCTGTTATAGGTTAATATTTATGTACACATGCGACACCAGAGGTCGTAAACCGGATGTGGAGTTTCAATACACGTAGCATGGGCATTTGAATTTTATAATTATATGCCCCCCGCACACACCCATATATATCTATATCTATCTATCTATACATATATATATATATATATATATATATAGATATACAGGCGGAAAAAAACCAAGTCCGTAATATAACTGTTTAAACAAAATATACCTCATTTGATTGGTCTTTTATACTTTTAAATTTTTACCTGTTCATATCTGACTTTTAATTGAAAAAATCTAGTGTTCACATCAATGAAAAAAAATAACTTCAAATTTAGGAGGCAAAAAGATAATCCGCAAAATAAGAAAATTGTTATTTAAATGTAAAGTAAGCACATGAATGCAACACAAATAAAAGAGGAACACAATGAACTAGTTTATATTTAGTTGCATGGAATTCCTGAAATTTGACATTCTGCAATCTTTTGGGAATATCTAAAATTAGACAGCAGCAATACCCCGGGAAAAGTTCGTCCCACTTTTCTTAAATTTTTATCCAAATTTCTTTCAAATTTGAAATTTTATCAACGCGAAGCTGTTGAATGATCTGATACAATACGTTTTCGATTGGATTGAGGTCTGGAGTTTGTGCAGGCCAATCCAAACACGGAATGTCATGCTCTTCCATGAATCTCTTGACATTGCCAGCTGTGTGAATGGGAGAATTGTCCTGCATGAAGATGTCATTATAATCCAGATTCCGACCAAAGTAAGGTAGAATATGCTACGGCAACATATTAATGTACTTTGTCGAACTAATTCGAATTTGCAAGCAAACTATACGCCCAAGACATTTGGTAGAAATAATGTCCCACACCAAAACTGAACATCAACTAACTTGCAGCGTTGAAACTGAGCACATTGAATTAAATTCTTCGTCTTCCCTTCGAAGTGCATACTACCTACCATAACTACCTAGCCTATTGAACTTACTTTCGTCGCTAAAAAAGCGCTTTGGACCAATATGAAGTCCAGACAGCGCTTTCTGTTCTTAACAGAAATAATATGCTATCGCCCTGCAACATATCCTCGCAAATTAAATTGCTTTATTCTGTTCTTGACACTTAAATATGTTATATGAGACTACTTTCATTGCACCAAAATGCAATGAACCCATGTACTTAAAAATCTACTTAACGTGACACGTGCACTTCTTTTTGTTGTATACTATATATATATATATATATATATATATATATATATACATATATATACATATATATATATATATACATTTATAAAAAATTTAATATAAATGTATAAATATATGTATATACTTTCATATGTTTTATAGAGTATATATATTTTATATATATATACATAGATATATACATATATATGTATACATAGGCATATATTGGTATATATATAGGTATATACATATATATGTATGCATATATATATATATAAATATATATATATATGTATATACATGTGTATATATATAATTATTTATTGCATGGATTATATAATTCAGAGAAAAATATCCAATTATTAAAAGCACGAAAAATTTAATTATGTCGCTATATATATGTTGGTACCGTTACACATTTCTAAGTATGTTTCAGTCAACAAGTTATAACTAACTAGATACATTGTCAGGCGGTATTCTCATAAAAGTTTCCGTATATATATATATATATATATATATATATATATATATATATATATATATATATATATATATATACAGTGTAGATTTTTGAAATTAGATTACTTAAAGGGAACGGTTCATGACCTTGTATATATTATACTTTAAAAGAACCAGATTGCAGTCAGTATATATATATATATATATATATATATATATATATATATATATATATATATATATATATATATATATATATATATATATATATAGTGAGGTCCGCTATTTTTCGTAAATAAACCAATAGTTTGGGCCTTGTAAAAGCAGTAGCA
>NC_136513.1:29415000-29417500 GCF_053919585.1 Euprymna scolopes | reverse complement strand
TAATCGTCATATACATTTTATAACTTACTAAATAGCTCTACCTACATATGGAACACTTTTGATGTAAATACCAAAGTTTACGCATAAATCTATACTTTGGTATATTAATTTTATCTGAGTAAATTAAGAAATTATATATATATACATACATATATATATATATATATATATATATATATATATATATATATATATATATAAAAATTATATTATTCTGTATGCGCAAAAATTCTCTATCAAACTCCACTCTGAATTTTGCACACTTGAACGTTGATATATAATTTATTTGGCCCGGTGGAACAAATTTGATTTTGTTTTTCGCCGGTAAAATATTTTCTAAAGGGTAACAATTAATACATAAAATTGAACTTGGATTTGAGTAAATCGACTATACCCATTTCTTTAGGTTCATATGCTAAATAATAGTTAAATAACGATGTTTTCCCACTTTTATGGATTTAGGTCATCCGGTAAAGGAACATATTTGAAATCTGTTTGTTTTGTTTTCGATTCTTGCTGATTACAATCAAGTCATTTGTTTAATATTTTTAATCAGTACTATCTAATGGCGTCAATACATTAATCGATATATGATCTGCTCTATAATAATAAAAACGATACCTAAAGGAATGCCAATATAATATTTCAGTGTATTTTAAGATCGGGCAACGCCGTTTTGCCTTATAATATGTATATATATATATATATATATATATATATATATATATATATATATATATATATATATACAGAGAGAGAGAGAGAGAGAGAGAGAGAAAGACCGGAAAGATAAACTTGTCGACCAAGAATACAACCTGATTCCATTTCCGCTTGATGAACACCGATTTATCTATTCTGTTGCGGAACATCTACTAGTTTGTAAGATGTGTACGAATTCCAAGAGCAATAGAAACGTTTTCTCATGTCTGAATCTTACCCAATATCAAGGACGGAGATCGAAGATGCACCGCTTTACAAACCATGCTCCTACTGCTCAAAGCCATAACACCAATACCATTGCCAGCACTTCCAACATGCATCGTTGGATTGCAAAGAATAAACAGAATATTACAAGGGAGACAAAAACGATGTTTCCGGAAAAAGTTATGGGGTCTCGCATACGGGGTGGTCAAAAAGTCAGGTAATTACACGTGTTACACTATCAGTGGTTAATCGCTTCCAGCGATTGATAGAGAGAAATGGACGACAATTAAAAAAATAAACATATTTAATGTTTGTTTCATTTTATATTTCAATGTATAGTACTTAAATATACGTGTATTGCTAATATCGTTTTTCTTTAAAATGTTACCTGACTTTTTGACCACCCTGTAGTTTCATGTGAGGGACACTTCATGCTACCTCAAAACTTTGAAGTCGGCATGAAAGGGTGTGGTTATCCCGTGAAGGAATTAGGTAGCCACTAGCATACCCTGGGTGGTGCAATACGCAGGGTATATATACAATAGAAATTGACGCCGGCCAAAAAGTCTAAAGAAGACCAAGACATGGTATCAGAAGGAGTGCTACATCTTTGAACCTTTCTCTCATTGCCCTCCTCCTCCCTCGACCTGAACCTGCTGGACTAATTCGTTTGGTCATACGTCGAGAACAAGTCTTTCAAGATCATCATCATCCTGAAAGTCGCCATCCGCCGATTATTCGGCGAGTACCTGTAGGCGTTTGAGGAAACGGCATGGTGCCAACAGTTCAAGGGACGTATCTGAGGGGGTGATTTAGGCTGAAGAGGGGTACATTGAATAAATGTCAGCTCTACTACATAAGAAAGTTAGATGAAGTGATTTTTCCCCATAAACTGTTAAGAAAATTGTAGTGATAGTATTTCTTCGAGATGTGTATATATATATATATATATATATATATATATATATATATATATATATATATATATATATATATATATATATATATATACAAGCAACGGTGAGCCTGGTTAGTACCAGCTGGGTGACTATTTGGGAATTCTAGGCGCTGTATGTTCTCTCCGCTTATCTCGGTATTTGTTTCCAGTCTTCCTGAGCACCTACTTCACTTGCGGCTGGTAGTTAACAATGTACCTTCAGGAGAAGTGTGGTTGGACTTTGT
Organism: Euprymna scolopes; assembly: GCF_053919585.1. NCBI lineage: Eukaryota > Metazoa > Mollusca > Cephalopoda > Sepiida > Sepiolidae > Euprymna > Euprymna scolopes. Next base: position 29,415,394 of record NC_136513.1, on the reverse strand, counting down.
GCACCACCTGCCACAAAAATTTCACGGGCAGGCACGAATTCGTGGGTATCCATAGTCTATCAAAGTCTAAAGGAGCCTTTTATTTAACTATATATATATATATATATATATATATATATATATATATATATATATATATATATATACATACATGTATATATATACAGAGAGAGAGAGAGAGAGAGAGAGAAAGAGAGAGACAGTAAGAGCATAATGGAGAGGTATATAAATAGATTAGAGAAAGAAAGAAGCCGTTTGTGTTGTCCGAGAATGAGGTATCGTAGGCAGCTATGATTCAGCCACTGCCCCATCGGTTCACTAGTATTTTTTATTGCATATGCTCAGACGAATAACAAGCCCACGTACCCTCCACAACATAAATACTCCCGGCAAA
>NC_136513.1:29405000-29407500 GCF_053919585.1 Euprymna scolopes | reverse complement strand
CATCCCCGTGCTTTATGCCATGTTCCTTACGCCAGCATCTTGTTCACGTGCGACAGAAATTTGCGACACGGAAATCAGTCAAGCCATATTATTACTACTGAAGAAAACTTCATATCGCCACTTCATACATGATACATGTGTCTCTGACGATGCTTGCCAAATCGGGCGAAAACGTTTGACATACATATAAAAGGTGTATATATATACATATATATATATACATATACATATATATATATATATATATATATATATACATATATATGTATATATATACATATATATATTCATATATATGTGTATACATATATATACATATATATATAAACATTTTTGCCTTTTACAGACAAAACAAGAAAAATATGATATATACCTGTATATATATGTACATATATATATATATATGTATATGCCTGTATATATATACCTTTATATATATGTACATTTATATATATATATATATATATATATATATATATATATATATATATATATATATATACATATATATATGAATTAAGAAATAACTATCTATGTGAGTGTCTTTTAGTCTACTGGTGTGGTCTATATATATATATATATATATATATATATATATATATATATATATGTGTGTGTATATATATATATGTATGTGTGTGTGTTGTGCGTGTATATTATCATGTAATAATAATTCAATTCGAAACGTTCAAAAGGTAGTTCTAACTTTTACATATTAGATCATGATGCTAAAAAAAATCGCTCTAAGAAGTAGTAATTATGGAATATACATTCTATCATATATCCGTATAACTCGTAAGTGCGATCGAAAAATTATACACAGCCGCTGAGTGCAAAGTTAAGAAAAAAAAAGTTTCGTGAAATATGAATTTTAAAACGGAACACCTGTGTAAGTGAAAATGTACGTTTAAATCCTGTGAAAAACGTAAAAGTTTTATGTAATATTAAACATATATACGATTATACAATTTCAGTATTTACCCATGTACCGTATAAAAAAAACAGCATTTAAAAAAAGTTGAATTCAAAGCAAACAACTTACATTATAGTAAAACCTACCAGTATTCATATATACAACAAAATAAGACAATAATCAATAATATATATATATATATATATATATATATATATATATATATATACCTATACACATATATATAATCTGCCTCTATAACATAGACTCTCTCTGTATATGTATATATATATATATACATATATAAAAATGGGTATATATATATATATACAAATATATTTATATATATACAGAGAAAGAGAGAGTGAGAGAGAGAAACGAATACAGAGACAGAGAGAGGTACATGCACCTAAAAACGCACCAACGCCCATTATATATGCATGTACACATATATAAATCTATACATATGCGCATAAGTGGGTGCATACTTATATATGTATATATGTACAAATATTTATATGCGTATATACATGCATTTATTTATATGCATTTAATATATATATATATATATATATATATATATATATATATATATATATATATATATATATATATATTGTGTGTGTAAATGCATGTGCGTGTCTGTCTGGGGGTAAAAGAAGATTCAATTTCTTATTATTCACTAAATAATATATGCATGTATAATATCGATGTCAATCTACGGAATAGATAATGCCATTTAGACATAAGCAGGCCTACCTCTTTTAGTTCCTTCGTGTAAAAATATTACACATTAATATATTTTTAATTCCTTTTGAAATACAGCCATGTCCTTTTTACAAGTTATACATATATAAATATATAAATATATATATATATATATATATATATATATATATATATATATATATATATATATATATATATATATTTATATATATATATATATATATATATATATATATATATATATATATATACGTACTTGAGGGAATTGAGATAAATCCTGGGGTAATTCCAACAATGCGTGGTTAAGAAAAGAGAAATATTAGCTCGTTGGTACAATTACGCTGGGCAATTACAGCAAATTATTACACAATCACACACACATACACACACACGCACCCACACATGTATCTATCTATCTATCTATATATATATATATATATATATATATATATATATATATATATATATATAGATACATACGTATAGATAGATAGATATAGCCATGTGGGTAATATATATATATATATATATATATATATATATATATATATATATATATATATTGACATATATATATTGACATATATATGGATGTGGATATATATATATATATATATATATTTATATACGCACAAATAAAAGTGACTTACATATATCTATGTTTATATAATTATACATGCAATTAAATCTACACATTAATGCTGATTTTTGTGATTTATTCTATATGTTTACTTGTTTTGCAAGTAGATGGAGACAAATACTCATACATATACTTACATAACGACTTATACACACACACATGTATACCTATATGTGTGTTTTTTATTAAGTAATATTTATATTTATCAATTTATTGAT
>NC_136513.1:29352500-29402500 GCF_053919585.1 Euprymna scolopes | reverse complement strand
TTACAAATCTCGGAGATTAGATTAGATGCAAAAGAAAGAATAGATGTTTATAAGTATGTTGAAAAACTATTAGCAAATATTATAATGTTGTATGCTGAGGAAAATCATTAGCAAATATTTTAAATGGTTATCACCTAATTTTCTAAAGGTTACAAACCTATTAAATTTTAATTAAATGTTTTTATAATTTTTAAATCATGGAATAATGGAAATTAGATGTAAACGATATTGAACTTCAGATACAAATTCTATCGTAAACCCTGAAGTGAGAGGTTTTGGTTAGGAGTCAATAGGATCCAATGCGTATCCTAATTCTTCCAAGGCACAAGGTAACAATCCGATGTAGACATGATTTCTTGGTTATTGTTGTGAGGTACAAATCACTCCTATCTCAGAACTGAGTTGAATCAACCAGTCTTATATATATATACCACCGGTTTCAAAATGGAGGCATTCGTACCCTGTTTAACCGCATGCTACGAACGCGTTCCTCTCATAACACTTTAATGTCTCCTGTATTCTTTATGATAAATACATATTATATTCCATACACTTTACACTACATGTTTTTTTTTATTTGTCCCCCCTACCACGTCTCTACAACCGTTATAAAGATATATGTTGCAGTTTTGCTACACAAAGTTTTTTTTAGTTATTTTTAAGAAGTTTAAGATTAATGCCGTGTATATATATATATATATATATATATATATATATATATATATATATATATATATATATATATATACATATAAGAAATTCCACAGCCAAACAACGTCGCAGCCCACAAGAGCCATGACAGTCAAAGAACCGGAAGTCCAAGACTCGAGTTTCGCCCTCATTTGGGCTCATCAGTAAGAGTTGTGTGCAGGGCGTTTGCTCAGTTGGTAGAGTGCTTGCCTTGCATGCAAGAGGCTCGGGTTTCGAATCCTGAGTTCGGATGTGTCTAACTGATGAGCCCAAATGAGGGCGAAACTCGAGTCTTGGACTTCCGGTCCTTTGACTGTCATGGCTCTTGTGGGCTGTGACATTGTTTGGCTGTGGAATTTATTATATACAATCTCTCACATTCTTAAAATCATATATATATATATATATATATATATATATATGCACACAAATATATATATATATATATATATTTATATATATGGCGTATATTATTATACTAGCTTTCAATGATTGTTTAAATAAATTGTAACTTACTTGAACCGTCGATTACATGCGAGCATTTAACCGTGACGCACATCTGTAGTCAATTTAGATTGATAAATATATTTAACTACAATTAAGTAAATTGTTTATTTTCAGATGCTCCACTTCATTTTTCATTCCGATTATTGTTTTAATAATTACATTGCAAGCTGTGTTTATTAACAAGCGCTCCTCCTATATAGTTTAATGGGAACCTTGTTTGTAAATGAAAAATCTGTATCTACGTGTTGAGATGTCAGAAACAATGCGCTCTGCAGACCTATTGATTAGTTACAAAGGCTGATAATTCCTATATATTAAAGTGCTAATTACGGGGTGTTTAATTATTAGTTTCAACAAGATTGTATACGTTCGTTTTAATCAATTTTGTTAAGTACTACAACTATTATTATTATTATTATTATTATTATTATTATTATTGTTATTATTATCATTATTTTATTTATTTATTTATTTTTATTTTTTTAATTTACCAAAAGAAAATATTTTAATGAAAATTGAACAAAGGCTTTTCTTGTTATTTTTAAACTACAGTTATGTTTAATGTATCTTTTCCTAACGTAGTCATTATCCCTGGGCCTTTAATATAATTGTAATACTTTAGATATTAATTTACTTGGCCGTAGTGCAGTGTCACAAAAAAACAGCATCATCATCATCATCACAATCATTTATGAAAGGTATACTGACCTTTGATATCGCTCTTTATAATTTAAAAGTCATTGAAAAAAAGTCCACAAGCAAAATAGAAAAAAAAATTGCAGTCTGTTTCCGGTTGCAAATTAGCTAGTTTATTCTATAATAAAAAGGTCATATTAGTTGTATAATGTGAGGGTTTTTTTTATTATAGATTTTGTTTTTTTATAATTTAAATATATGTGCAAGTGAATTAACGTCTGTTCCTTTATAATGTATATAAAATAGTCAGAAAGACAAAACCAAACAATGTGCTGTTTGGTTAATTTTCATTGATAATTATCTAAATTTTTTTTAATTAATTTTTTTTTTAGCTAAAGCTAAAGAGAATTGATTTAAAAATGTTCGATTTAAGGTTAAACAAGAATTTGCGAAAACGTTGTTTTCATTTATTTTTTTATTTATTTTATTTATAATATATTTTACATTTTTAAACTGCCGTGGAATTTCCACGGTTTCTGCTAGTTTTAATTAAGAAAACTGTACCTGTTATATGTAATAATTTGAAAATATGAAAAATTGTTACGTAATATAAAAAGTACCAGTTTTAAATATAGGATAAGCATTAGAAGAATACATCTTCGGAGTCATCCCATCAACGAAAGGTTGAATCCCTGTGCCTTGATGCTCCGACGAACTACAAGCACTTGTACCCTCTCGACATAAATACCCGCTACACACCCGACAAGTAGCAAATTTCCACTTTTACACAGTAGAGATTCCTTGCGGTAAGAAGGCCTTTTACTTTAATAGATTCTTCTAGACTGCAACTCCCATCCCGGTCCCTGCTTTCCCAACAGTACTAACATGCAGAAGATCAACTGTAATGCGAACATACATATTGCTACTCAACTCCCAACATAGTATCACTGAAACTTATGGACACGATAGTAGCCATGTGGTACGGTGGTTTGTTTGGTGTAAAAATAGAATTAAAAAAACTTTTTTTTTAAACTAATCTATTTTAAATATTGAGATATTACAAGCTTTGCAATATATTATAATATAATCTCTTCGAAAATGGTACTAAAAAGGTTTGAATCCGCTTAATCATTTCAAATGCATTTGAAAATCGTATAAATGTTAATCAATGTTGGACTATTGAAAATATTCAGGATTGCTAAAAATACGATATAACATTTTTAATATTTCAAATATTTCTGAGTAATCTTTCGAAAATATGGAAATGATTTATAGTAAAATAGATGTAAAATATGTAAGACTATACATTAATATACAAAAATATATTTTCAAAAAGTTATATATTTTTTAAAGATGTATTTGCACCTAATGAAGTTTTTATTCGAACATTTTATTATTTATATAATAGTATACAAATGCATTATGTCAAAGATATGCACATAAAAGTGTAAAAGTATGCATTCACATTTGATTGTTGCAGGCATAAGTCCACATTTGGTAATTTTAACTCTTACATGGCGAACGATAAAATTGTCGGATCAGAAAAGACCACGTGCTTTCATTTCCGTTTGATAGAAGGTCATTTTTTTTCTACAGCATTTACTAATAAACCAGTTTTGTACAAATCCCCACAGTTATAGGCAAATTCTGTTATGTCTGAAAGTGGCATAATGTTCAACGAGAGCGATCAGAGATGCGCCGCTGTACAGCTAATGCTCTTTATTGATCCAAGTTATGATAACCATTGTCAGCGCCCTCAAAATACGCCGCTGGAGTGTCATGAATAAATTGGACGTGTCCAGCGTGATGAAAACAAAGTTGCAGGCCATTGTTACGATCTTTGCTGTGGTTTCCAGTCAAGGCGAAAGTATGTCACCCCGTATCTTTGAAGTCGTCTTAAAATCAACACCAAATAAGATCTGGATGTGGTGACTAGTGTGATGATCACTTGGTGCAATCCGTTGGCCACTGGCAGACCCTGAGTATGGTAGCAGGATCAGGGGCCAGCACACAAGTCCAAAGAGACCAAGGCTTGTTTAAAAAAAAAAGTTCTACGACTTTGTATCCTTCTCCGACTGGCCCCCTTCCTTCCCCGAGCTAAACCTACTGGACTACTTTGTTTTGTCATACGCCGAGAACATATACAACATTACCTTCAACAAAGCCAAAGCCAGCTTGATCGCCGCCATCCGCCGAGTATTCGTCGAGATCCCGGCGGCGCTCGTGGAAAGCTATGCTCCCAGTTCCTGACCTGTATCGAAGCAGTGATTGAGGCTGCAAGTAGCTACTTCGAATAGAAATCAGCCCTATTACATAATCAAGTTATCTGGATTGTTTTGGAAATGAAACTTTTAAAATAAGTCCGTAGTTTTGTTTCCTTTAATTTGACCGTTTCTTCTATTTATTTCGATAATCGGTTATCGGCATTTACTAAAAACATTCAGAAAAAATATCTAAAACATTGTCAGGCCCATAAAAAATACCTTTGTTTGTAATTTCGTGAAAATCAACCCAGTTTTTTTTTGTAGTCTATAACGAACATACTTACAGACACAAAGACACAATTCCGTTTATATAATAACAGAGATACGAACACACTTGAAGATTAAACATCTCATGAGTTTAAATGCAAATAAATATCATAATTTACGAGTATATATTTACAACTTTTAAATCAGACACCGATTAAAAACATATGATACTTTAAAACTATATAAATTTACAGTCGTTGCTCACACCTTTAAATGACACATTTACAGCTCTTAAATTAAAATTATATATATTTTTAACTATATACGGCTTTAAACCACATAAATTTCATTCGTTTACATAACACGCCAACTTGTTAAATTATAACTGTACAGTTTACAATATTAGAGCTTTTAAAAACACCGTTGGAAATGTTTGATGGTATAAGTCCAAAGTTTTAAATTGGTTAAGTTTTAAATCTGATTTTAAGTGATTTAAATGCTTACAATTAGCATTCTATCAGAAATAAGCATGGTTTCATAGAGGGATCCCATCCTTGTATGTTAATACATCATTATGCGCAGGAAAGTTTAAATTAATTGATGGTTATTAATTAGATATTCTAACCGATCGATTACTTATTTTAACCTTTTTGTCTAATTTGGATTATTTTATAAATATTACTGTTAAAATGTTCGATTTACTGTTAACGCCATTTTATTGTAAATCTTATACATACTAGCGAGGTGTACCCGGCGTTACCCGGGTGTTTTTCGGGGTATGTGAAAAACCCCGAAAATGTGAACAAAAACAGGTGCCCGTGAAAAAAAAAACGAAGCCTTCAGGACGCGCAGTTGGAAAATAGTAAAGTGTTTAAAAAAAACAGGTGCGCGGTTTGATTGACGTGATGGCGATAGGTATTCAGCAGTTAGCATTTTGTGCGGGACAGTTTTGAATGAGGTGAATAAATCGGTTTGTTTGTTTTTAAAAAACCGCTCCCTGTTTATTAGGAGGAGCGAAATGAAAGCTACAGTCTGATATGACGAAGTCGACATTGAACAAACGTTACTTAGCTTTCTTGAGACAACTGGCTTTCGGCCTGTGATTAGAGTCGAGTTTCGCTTTTTTTATATACCGAAAACCGAATGTAACGCGTGCCGATGCGGGAAATGTCGAATAATTAACGTTTGAAAGTCAATAAAATGAAATGACAGGCAAGCTCCGTGGGTAACTCTGAGATATTACAATTTATAGATGATATAAAAAGTTTTAAGAAGTTGTGAACCGAGCAAGCGTTTCTCTGAAAGAAGCCTTTTGTGGACATCGAGGAAAAGCGTAATCACATACATACATACATACGTACATACATACATACATACATACATACATTTTCGCTTTTATATATATAGATTACATTTATTGTACAGGTTGTACTAAATTAAGAAATGCCATTACTAGGGCTATGACAAGAGAACATTCTTTAATTATTCTGACTCTATTGATGTATTTTATGTTTTCACATAGTAATGCGGTTCTCGATTGAGTAACTGTGTCTAACTGTGTCGGATATATACTCGAGAGTCAAAATAATGGAAATAATATTTTCTTGTTATATCCCTAATCATTACATAAACTTTATGAACATTATGCATTCAAAAACAGTATTAATTCAAATACCGACTTTCTTGTGAAATTTTACTTTTTGACCTTGCTGGGAAGGGTGCAGCTTTCTTGATGCAATACGTATAATTGCTATCGCATAAATTCCAGATATATGATTAAGCTAATAACGATGACTATATCGCTATTAATTGTATGTATATTGTACTTGGTTCACCGGGTATATTCGCCAGCTCGTTTTGGAAATTCTTTTTTATGTTTTAGTTTGTCCGTCTGCGACTGGTATTATGCAGCTATCCCTAAGATTGCATTTTATTTTCTATGTCGACTTTCGTTATCTTTTCTCTTGTTGCTCAGGGTACTTTAGTAGCTATGGTGATACGAACTTTTACTAAATTGTCTTATTTCTCGATAATTCCCCATATAACTATGACAGGTTTTATAACCCCGATTTGTAGGTTAATAGATGGAGGAATTCTATAAACAAAATGCCTGATGTTATGACGTAAATCACAATTGTTTTTTTTTCCTGCTATATATTCCAAGCATTTACTGTTCACATTAAAATTGATTTGAGCGTATTAAAACATAAATTCTACCTGCACATATAGTTTTCGCAAAGTTTTATACTAAAATAATCAATAAGATTTAAGAAATATTCGTACGCATTACAATCACCAACATGACTTCCCACAACGGCTAAGCAGTCTGATCGCCGCCATCCGCTGAGTATTTGCCGCGCTCCCGCCTGCGCTTTTGGAAAAAGACATGTTCTTATATCCTGACCCGTATCCAAGAGATGATTGAGACTGAAGGTGGCTACATTGAATAGATATCAGTTCCACTACATAATCAAGTTACATGAATTGATTTTTATATAAAAAGTTTTAAATAAAGCTGTTTTCCGAAAACGACAATTTTTATCATTTCATCGGATCATTTCGATCATCGATTATCACTACTTATCGGATAACTTCTGATACTAGCCTATGTAAGAACACCGTCAGGCTCATAAAGTACCTTCACATAAACTCTCATGAAAATCGGCTCATTTGTTTTGGAATTTATATTAGACGAACTCATAGACACACACAAAGTTCCTTTTTTTACAAAGTAGTAATTACTTATCAAGACACAGACAACTCTTGAGGATAAGAGTTGAAGCGTGTACAGTAACAAATAGAAAATATCATAATAAGCGTTAGACGTGTAAAATTGTTTAATTGGATTACTAAAGGGAAACGGCTTATCAAGAAATTGTTTACGTTAGACATGAAGACGAACATATTGTAGAGAGATGGAAAGTAGGCAAACGGAGAGAGTTCCGTAGGTGTGCAGTTTTAAGAAAAATCTGTGATCAAAGAATCTACGTTTAGGATTATGCACAGATAAAGAGTAGGGTAAATTATTGGTAGTGATTTCAGCGAGAGGAATTTTTCTCGTGATTGATTGTTGAAGGGGGACCATAGATGGGAGCTAAGAAGAGCACTTTGCATGAAAATAACGATAAAGCAGGGACAGGCTCGCAATGTCTCTTCTGTGGGGAAAAAGGTTTCATGGGAGAGAAAAGGGTTTCCCTTAATAGGCTACGGAGTCTCTTTTGAAAACTGTGAAGGCAGGATAAGAACTGTCAAACAGATCCTGCCTTTTGAATAAATAGAGATAAGACCATACTTATAGATTAAACATCTAATTATTTTATTTGCAAAAAAATATGTTTATTTATGAGTACATATTTGATTCGAACACTTTACAATTATTAATGAAGCGTTGATTGTTTGTTTGTTTTTTAGTAATCGGTTACAGCCACTAAACCTATTTATTTTACTTAGGTTTCCTTTGAAAATTATGAGCTATGATGTATCTTCTTGCATGGCAAGACATAATTGACGAGTGTCTTCCTGCGTTTATTATTATCTATATTTTTTCGCTTCTTCTTATCGTTATTTATATAAGAAGTGTGGGATGTTGACTAGGCAACGCCAAAAGGTTTGCTTGTCGACAGTTATTAGTAGTATTCAAACCAACACGTTTCGTCATCTCAAATATGTTTTAGAATAATAAAAATAATTTAGAATAAGTATTTATTTATACTTAATACTTCTCAGGAATGTTCGCTTGATAGAGGAAAGTTAGACTAACGACCGCACCCCTTTTCGGCGTTAGCTGGTCAATATCTTACAGTAGAAGTAAACTCATTTATAATTATTGATTTTATATTCTATTAATATTAGATAAACACATAGAATTTTGCCATCGAAATTATATGCGTGTATCTATAGAAACTCGTATAGAATGTAAATGATTTTTCTTAAAAAGTACTATCTGCTCTCATAAATTTTACGTCATATTAGATATCGTAGATAGAATGCCAATCTTGAAAAAGTTCACTATAAATAATGACTACTGGAACAATGAAAACAGATTAACGTTACAAATGTATTAAAATTCGAAAATAATTTTCTTTTAGCCTTATTAATATAGATACGTAAAACCTTATATAGTCAAACATTATTATCCCAATGGGTCACGTGAGGTGGTGGCACGTAAATGTTCTACGCATTGAAGTGGATTTAACATTATCTTTAACGAATGACATCAACTTCATCAAAATAGGGTCAGTTTGAAGTTTAATTCTTTAAATTCTCTTTTGTTTGCAGACAACATCATTTATCTTTCGCAGAAATTCTCAAACTTTTAGGCTTAAATTATATGCATAAAAAATATATGGTTAAAATTATATACATAAAAAATATATGGTTAAAATTATATACATAAAAAATATATGGTTAAAATTATATACATAAAAAATATATGGTTAAAATTATATACATAAAAAATATATGGTTAAAATTATAAGTGGGTTGAACAATCCGTACTCCCTTAGTGGTGCACTTCGGGATTGGGATTAAATACTTCCATTGTCTTCCTTTGCATAACTAGATAATCAATTAACACGAGCTAAAATATAAGTATTCAATGACTCTATTCATTCTATCCTTATATTGATAGCTCTGTTTACTAGAGATGTTATATTTGTACGCATTTTTATACTGAAATAAACACTCTTAAGAGACGAATGGAAAGATATGCATAATATTCGCTACTTATAAATTAAAAAAAATAATTATCCGTGAGTATGTATGTGTGCGTGTGTCTCTGTGTTTTTCTAAGAGGGTGTAAGCTCGTATCCTATTTTCTCCGAAACGGCTGGACCGCTTTTCTTTAAATTTCACGAAGAATCTGCATTTGTGCATGGGAATGGGGTTTTTTATATATAATTTTTCTATTGGAATGCCTTCGATAAGTTTCCAAATGCGACAATCGGAAAAATCGGATTAGAGGAGAAACAGTTCGATTTTAACCAAGGTTAATATTTTCTGCATCATATCACAAGTGCATTTAAGAAGTTTTATCACCGCACAACCAGAAAAGTGCGGAGTAAAAAATCAACAGTAGGTCATTTTATAAGATATGATGGCTGTTCCAAACGAACGTTTGTTAGAGCATTACAGTAACAATTGAACCATGATACTTGAGTTTTGTATTTTAAAACTTTAATTAAAACGGTTATATATATATATATATATATATATATATATATACATACATATATATACATATATATATATATATATGTATATAATATTATACAATTGCGAGTAGGTTATCTACAGTTCAAAGTAAACTAGAACGTAGTGTTGTCTAAGTTAATGTGCCGTGTGAATCTTCATTCCAGTACACTTAGGTGTGCCCCTGACTAGAGAAGGCAATTAGTGGAATTCATTGAAAAATGAACGATTTTACCGATGTAGATGGCAGTAAATGTATTAGAAGCATAAATATTCGTTAATCCTCATTCAATCCCTGCCAACCCCGTACAACAAGAAAGAACTGATAGATATGGGGGTTTCTTAAATTATGGTTACCATGCATCAATTTTTCGGTTCGAATTTCACGGGCGTGGGATTTCTGGAGAAACTTTCTCCAGCTTAAACTAAATAATAATAAATAGCAGCTCAATATTATCTCTTCTCCATCTTATATAAGGTGAATCGGCATGACGTGGTTCCCGCTGGACACACACTAAATAATTATCACTCGTTTAAAATAGGACTACATGACACGCGGGACTTCGGGCTAATTGTTGATTATATCCTTTAAAAAGTAGAGAAGTATTAGTTTTTCTGGAATTTTTTTTGTATAAAAAAATATTGTTTTTCCTAGGGTTATTTGTTTAGACATCGTCGAGGAGAATAGGCATACTTAACGATGCTTGCATACTGTATACGCAAGAAATATAAAAATCTAGATGTTTAATAATTCGACTTTCTCTTTTTTAGTCGCAGAATATCATGTCGGCAAAATTATTCTGTTTTCGGTTAGATTTAGGTATTAGGTTATGTTGTTTTTAGTTTTTCGGTTCGATTATATTTAATCAATCAGTTTGGTTATATCTAGTCAGTATGTGTGTCTATATTATACGTCAATCATTTCGATTGTATCATGTGTCCTGGATATGCCCTTAAACTATATCGGATGGTGAGGCCCCAGCTTGCGAGATTTGGGAAATGTAGATCCACCCTTTAATGTCCATTGCTGCCTGGTCTATTCTGACCAGGAGTTATAGTACCTTTTACGGTCACAACTATGAATTAAATAGAAAACGATTTGAAAATAAAATATATATTCTATAAAAAATGTTTTTTTCTTCAAAGTCACTGAATTCGGCATTAAATAACCTGAAATTTGTTGATATGCCGCAAAACAAAAACAAAAACAAAAAAAAAACAAACAACCAATCGATTATATGAGGTAAATCATTTATGTTATATTCAAATCTGTTCATTTATTTTTAGGTTCAGTATATATATATATATATATATATATATATATATATATATATATATATATATATATATAATATATATATAATATATATATACATATAATATATATACATATAATACATATAATATATATACATATAATATATATACATATAATATATATACATACACACATATATATATATATATATATATATATATATATATATATATATATATATATATATATATATATATACATTTCCAATTAGGTTATTCGTGTTTACTTTTTAGAGATTAATTAAGATTTGGAAAAATACATTAAGTATAACCATCTTGAAGAAGCTATCTGCATAATAATAAGTCATGAACATTCTACAGATGAATAAAATGACATGATGGAACTGATTATCGGTAAGGTAAATGTATCCGACTTTGTTTATTATATAATATATTTTTCAAGATCAAAGTACGTCGTCCCGTCGACTTCCTCAGTTCATGTTTAAATAATACATTCCAAAATGGCATTCATTTGTAATGATTAAGTTTATATTAAGTTGACAATAGTTTTCCGGTGAAATATCTAAGAACATACATTGTTTAAGAGAGAGAGAAAAAAAGTAGAAATTGTTAAAACATGAAAAAACAGAAACGCACTGTTGTCGTTTATTTATTGGACGGACATTTAATCAACAGTGAAATAGGTATTCCTCTTAATATTCCATCAAAAAGAAAATTATAATTTCAAAAAAATATATTTTAACCGTAAATTTTACAAATGCATTAAGAAAGCACCGTAATATTTCCAGCAGATAATTTTATTAGTTTTTTTGTTTATTATTTTCTTTTTGTTTTTTCATTAGTTTGGTCAGCTCACGTTTTCCACTCATGACATACTACGCAATATTATACGCAATCTACTGGCGATCTTTTCTGTTTCCACCGCCTCTATCTCACGAAAAAGACCTTGCTACCCTGTCTATTGTCTCTAATTATGTCAATAGTACATACTAATCCGAGCTCCAACTTGCGGTACTTCCGTTCTAAAACATTCAGAGCAAAACCCCATATATCGATAACCACTGTAAACAATGTTAATTTATGTTCGGGTATACCTGAGGTTAAATCGATATTTCATTTGTATACATTTCCGGATAATAACACATCTTCAGAACACTATACCATAAGTTTTCTTACTAGATTACTTCATATCGCCGTTTTAAAGAACAATGCCAACAATTTTTTATGACTGTTTGCTTAAATCGCCTATCACTGTTTAATCGCATTGATGTTGCATTCCTGTGTCTATTTTACAAATTTATATAGCACGTACCTGTTCGTGTACTCCCGACTTACGCGAAAGCAGCAAAATCCCATCCATTTACTGTTGAAGTCTCTAGATGCCAAATATATATATTTTTCCTTCGAACTGCGAGATTTTGGATTTTCACCCCTGTTTCTTTGACTTTACTGAAATGCAGGAGTTTCACTGTGATATTAACATACTCAATTGCTATTCAAGTTCCCAGAATCTCCCGATAGAAACGATTTCAAATGGTATCCGGGCATGCCTTTCACTCCAATTGTTTCTCATATCGGACTGCTGCACTTAGAAACGCTCTCCTTTTCTTCTGTTCCTGTGATGGAACTCACATGCAGATGTTCACATTTATAGTGAACAAACATCTCAACTTCCCATAATGCCCTGTAAGACAGGATTACCAAGCTGCAGACGTTGAAACGTCAAAGTTAAAACAGGTTTTATTTTTGCTGAAAAAATAATAAAATAATTAGCTTCTGTCTAGTTACACAAATCTTCATGAATCCTAAATATGTTTATTTCAGTTATCGTGACAAACTCATTAATCCTCATATTCCTGTGACATTGTGTCAAATAAGATAAGCAATGATGAATCAGTAAAGTATACCATTAAATAGCTATATTACACATAGAATAAAATTGAATAGGTGAATAGAAACATTCTTAGCATATCAATAACTTTGCCATTTTTTCTTTGTAAAATAAAGTTAAAGCAAACTGTCGACAAGATTGCTGTAAAAATTGTGGCATAATTCTACAGCAATAAATCTTAATGTCTTCTTACAATTGCAAGCATAATTGATGACAACCGTTTGTCTTATAAGACAATAGCATTGTGCATCTAATCTGTAGCACTGCAGCATCTGTTATGGCTGTACAGTTTAAAATGGAATTAGCTCTCCGGATGAAGACATTGACGGGTGATGAGTCATGGTTTCCCAGTTACCAGGGTCTTCATCTCGGCGTTGCAGACAAAACCCGACGGATAGGCAAGCTAGACGTGCAGGAGTTGCTGGAAAGGTGTTTCAGTGCCTCACCATTCGGGACTCCAAACTGAATTTCTCGACGGGGTTTACTCTCTTAGAATTTGCTTTTTCCAATCAGTGTCTATTAAAACCTATATAACAAAATAAATACATCATCTTATACTTAATTGCTGATACATCTGGATTAATTGTTTTTTTTTTTTAATTTAAGGCCAAATCGACTTTGAAATCTAGTGAGGAATGAACTCTTCTCTTGATTATACACATTTTTGTTGGGAAGATTTATTGCTCATTTTAACAATATTCCCATAGATGGTGTCATACTTAACACCGATCCTGATGTCCAGCATGTAATATATTAAATTTCATTTTTTTTTTAATATTTATTGTAATACTGAATTAGTAGATGTCATTGTATTGCTTACATGGCATACAGGGTGAGAGTATTGCAGCAATTAACATTCTCTTTACTAATATTTCACCTCGATTAATAATTTATGTAAAACAAGTACAGTCAACACAAGTTATTACTTTTTAATATTCAAAACACTCTGAACTTTTTAACAAACATTTTTCCCTACTGGTTTCGCACGTTGTTTTATGTGTCTGATTTTAATATAGCGCGAATGGTTATATGCGAATACTTATTCTATGAACGAAAGGCCTGTATAAAAAAAAAAAATTAAACCCGGAACACCCATTGGATGTGGCAATTACGCCAGGGTAAGAAGAAAGAAAACTCTAATAAGCCAAGACGATCACGTTACAGGCTTGAATGATATTTGAGAGAACTTTCGAGAAGACTTTCAAGTTGAAATGTCACAGCGGCACCGGGAGAGTGAGAATATAAATGTCGTTGTACAACAAAGAATTATTTTTGTTCTTTGTATTATTTGCGAATAAAACTACAATGTGCTGGGTCTATGATAACGTTACATGATTATTACATGCGTGGATGAAAATGATGCAGCTTGTTACGTTTTCATACTACATACATATACAAGCATATACAAATATATATATATAATATATCTATCTATCTATCTATATATATATATATATATATATATATATATTATTTATTTACGTAATTATCTTTCACGATTTAATTTTTCATTTTTCTCTCCTAAGAACACCCACATGCAACCACGCATTGTCTACAATGACATTTCCTCCTTTATTTCTACAAAGGCGCCCATCAGTTTTATATATTTCCTATTCCCCACTAAGTACTATTTAAACAGACTCTCCATTTTAGTCTACTGTTCATCCCCCCTTAATATATTTCACCCAGAAAGCAACGATCCGAACTCCATAGCTCGTTTCTTTAAATGTTTAGCTGTTTAGTAATCGTGTCTTAATAGCCAGGCAAGTATAAATCATGAGCCGAACGTTTTGGTTTCGATTCTCGGTAGTGATGTACGAGTCTTTATTTTTTTTTTAAGTTTTTAAATCATTAATATATATTGCGTCCAATATACTATATAATATATATCTTATGTGTATTTGTTTGTCTGCCTAAAACTTTCGACAGAGCCGACGGAGTTTCAGGCGATTGGTATCGTTTTGAAGCTCAACCCTTCGGACGATTAATACCTAAAAATTGGTTAAAAACTTTAATTAATTAACCTTCAACTGGCCACTTTTCTACAGGGAGAGGTCGCTTTTTTCGCCGATATTTTCGAAAGTCGTCTTCTTATTTCAATTAACTAGACTTAATTAAAACCTACACTACTTCCGGTTTGGCGATGGGCACAACGGTAAAGACGTACCGTTTTTACACATGCGTTTCCTCCTTCACAGTACGGTTTCGCGCCTGCCTGCCTACTACAGCGTTTTTTTTTGGGGGGGGCTTAGTTCACACCTACAAACACCCGAGCAACGCTGGTCAACCGTGCTAGTATGATATAAAGGTGAAAAGTCCCTTATTACAGGAATATTTTTAAGAAAATCTCTTCACTTCTGAATTACGTTGTTGTCCTATGAATATATAGTTCTAAAATAGTTTATATTTCTAACCGTTTGAATTTGAAATGTTTTTTCTTTAATCTTTGCGTTACTTTCAAAATGTGTTCATATATATATATATATATATATATATATATATATATATATATATATATTTGTATATAAAATTTTTATTATTAAGTGTTTAACGTCTTTAGGTTGATGAGTTCGCGTGTGATAAATGTTTGATCATATTTATATATTCAGTGTATTTCTCTCTCACTATTATATATTGTTTGTTTTTTGCTATGTCTTTTTTATGTGCATTTCTTCCTTAAAAAGTACATTCTCTGTAAGATTTCAATTCAAGTAAATAAAAAAACACCTACAATTTTTCGCTCCTATTCTTTAGATCTGTGAAAGTGAAAATGTATGTGCGTGTGTATCAATCTGTCTGTCTGTGTACAATTCCATACAAAATAACTCTATAAATTTTCGGTCTATTTGACAAACCAGGTATTGGTATTTGGGAACATCTTTTTTCACTGGTCCCGGGCCTAAAATGTTGCTGTTAATAGGTCAAAGTTCAACGATTCGACTTTTGAGAACTCGACCAAATTTTTCCACCAATTCTGGGTCTAAGCACATGATATTTGAGATATCGTTTACTTGGACAAGAGTCAAAATTAACAATTTGATTTAAGCCTAAACAATAAAAGTTAAGTGGGCATTATTAGGTCAAATCTAAAGAAAAAATAAACTCTGCGGTCTCCATAAAATTTCTCAGCCAATTTTTGGTGTAAATATATGAAATTTTAGATAGTGTTTCTTCGGACATAATGCGAGCGTTTTAATCGTTTTTTATTCTGAAAAGTTGGCTGCCAAGAAAAAGTTAAAAATATTTTACTTTTGGTGTCTCCAGCAAACTATTAAGCCAATTTTGGGTGTATATATTTGAAATTTTACATGAAGGGTATTCAGACATTCAGCAAGATTTTTAATCAGTTTTAGGGAGGATATTGGGCTGGCAAGAGTTCAAAGTCGAAAAATTTAATTCTGCAGACTCTATCAAACTCCGCCACCAGTTGTTAGTCAAAATACTTGAAATTTTAAATGTAGGTTTCGTGGACAGGGTCCAATATTTTAATTTAATTGTGTAGTGGTCGAAATTAGGTCGACGTTAAATAAAATTTGACCTCTCAAATTTATACATCGATCTATATATCTATAAAAGTTAATATGTGTGTATGTATGTCCGTCTGTGTCCACTTACCTACGAAATATCTCTGTCAATTTTTGGTCAGTATACTTGAGATTTGACATTATGTTGATTGCGATTTGGTAAAATATTTTAATAGGGTTTTCCTCAGAAATCTGGCAGTTACGGGATCAGAGTTCAGCAATTTGTTCTTTGAGAACTCAATACAACTTCTCCACTAATTTAGGGTCTGAAAACTTGACATTTTAAAAATAGGTTACTTGGAAATGGATCTAACTTTATAGTTTAATTTAAGCCAAATCAAAACTTCCAAGGATCATAATTAGAGCTCAATAAATAAAAAAAAAATACATCTTCGGTCTTTACGAAATTACTCAGCCATTTTTTTTGTCTAAACATTTGAAATTTTACAATAACTACATTCACAAATAGGGCAAGCTTTTTAATCGTTGTTTTTTGCTGTTAATTTAGCTTCCAATGGGTCAAAGTTTAATAAAAATTAAGCAAATTTTTGGTGGAAACATTTGAACATTTACATGAAGGGTATTCAGACATGCAACAAGCAGTTATAGGAGTGATATTTGTCAAGGTGAAATATTTGCAAGAGGTGAAAGTTGACAGAATTTTCCTTTGCAGACTCTACTAAAATCTTCACCATATTTTGCGTCTAAACACTTGAGATTTTAGATGTAGGTTAATTGAACTTGGGTTAAACATTCTAATTTAATCTCAGCCCAAAACAATACATGTTAAGGGGGTTAACATTAGAGCCAACTTACTTAAAATTGTCGTCTGCGGTGTCTACCAACTTTTCTCAATGGGAGTTACGATAGCCTATTACATAGAAAGGCATTACCGTACATATTCACACTATTTAATATATACATATGCGCATAAAGTTATGAACAATACATAGAACCCGGACCAAGCAGGGCGGAACTGCTAGTATATATATATTTATATATATATATATATATATATATATATATATATATATATATATATATATATATAAGCTAATCTATATTCTTATAAACTTATAAACTTTTTCTGTTCGGTGTGACATTGATATGGTTTTTCTTCTGTTTCTACCTAAAATAAATAAAACAAACTCGTTAATATTCTATGAAGTTGGCATAAACTTTTAAGTAATTTGCATATTACTTTCAGAAAACTAGCGCCGATTTATTACTTTTTTTTGTGTATTATTGTTACTTAGTTTATGTTTAGTAATGTTTTACTATCACTGTGAATTCTATCTATGCATAGTCTCTTGATTCTGTATAATTGCGTAGAAGTGAAAATAAAAACGTTCTTGTCCACATACATATGTACACACACCCACATACACACATCCATATATAAACAACTTAGTAATAGATATTCGCACACAAACGAAAAAGGTAACTTTTTATCACACATACATGCATATATATATATATATATATATATATATATATATATATATATATATATACATATACATATATATATTCGAACACAAACGAAAAGGTAACTTTTTAACACACAGACGCGCATGTATATATATATATATATATATATATATATATATATATATATATGCATATATATACACACATATGTATGTATATATATATATATATATATATATATATATATATATATATATATATATATATATATATATATGCGCGTCCGTGTGTTAAAAAGTTACCTTGTTCGTTTGTGTGCGAATAATATCTATTACTAAGTTGTTTATTTGTGTATGCGGTACTCGGATCCGTAGCACACTTTTCATTCTGATTGTAGGCGGCAAAATTCCTACTAAGGAAAAATTCTTACTAAAAAACAAACAAATAGAATAAAATATTACTACTGTTTTTTTTTGTTTCTTTTTGTGCATGTTCACAATAAAACATTCATAGTCCAATGTCGCTTAATTTTGACATTTCGATTCCATCTGCCTGACGCTCGAAGCGCAACGATGCTGGAGATAAAAATGACGAATAACCGTGTGCCCTAAACTTTTATTGTTTCAATCTTGGCAAAAGGTAGTTAATATATATATTTTTTATAATTATGAACCCATCCCTATTGGATATTGATTACAATAGAGGATTTGCTAGATAAAAATGACTAAGAATCCATATGATTAAAAATATAGTATTCACGCGTATTTTACGACCGGGCAACTCCGAGTAAACTGCTAGTATCTTACAACAGTGTATTTTGCAGATTGAATGTTCAATGCTTATCGTAGATGATTAGAAATACACAATTCAAAATTATTTAACACATAGCTAGCATAACGAGAATAAGCTATCCTAACGGATTAAATAAAGACTTCCATTTTTAATCCAATACAGATTTCTGCAATCAGAAGAAACATTACTGAGTTAGACAAAAAATCCGGGATTCCATTGCGAAACGTTGTGAAAACATGTAAACAATATCCAGAATAATCCACACCAATTAAATTCATTTAACTTAATTTAATTTAATTTAATTTAATAATAACGTCGGAAATATTCGATTAGACAATACATAATCCATGTGCTAATACTTTACACATTACGTTTTGTTAATTAGAGGAGTTTTTTTTCTCTCTCTCTCTCTTCTTTTCACTCATCTTTACCCAAAGAAGGCATATTGCCACTTAGACGTAGGGGGCTACTAATAGCAACGACGCCTAAGATTGATGAAGATGCTCGTTTGTGTTGCATTTGAACGTTTTTATATCAGTAGAGCTTGGGTACCAAATAGCAGGAAAGGAATTTTAAAATCTAGCCGTTGTCGGAAATAATCTATGAGAGGAGGACACTTTCTGATATTTAGAGACCGCAACGACGAAGGAGTGTACCTAGTGGGTTTGTCGAGGATATGTACACTAAGGGGGTTCAATTCCAGTGAGTTCATCAAAGCAGATTCCATTGAAATACTTGTAAAACAGGCACAGGGATCTAACATTGCAGTAACGGGACAGCGGTTTGAGCCTAGTTTATAAAGCGGGACTGGAGATCCTTGCTTGGACCCTATCCAAGAGGGAAAGATGAGTTGTAGATGAACAAACAAAGATGCGGAACAATACCGAATGACGGCCTTGTGAGTAGTTTTCTAGAACGATAGAGGGAGCCCACCTGCCTTGCAACAGCCTTCGCAATGTCCTAAAGGTATATGTTCCAGTTCATATTTTCTGTGAAAGTAAAGCAGATGAGTTTTAAACAGGAAGTCATAGGTAGGGAGTTATGTGTCATGGATATCGGTGGTTGGAGAGGTGTCTTGTAATTGTTAAAAGAGAGCAGCTTAGTCTCACTTGCATTAAATGTTACCTTCCATTTACGTACCCATTCCATTATTGTATAGAAATCCTTTTCGAAGGTGTATTTATTGCTCTTCATCTGAAGCGCCCTTACCGGGAAATGACGAAGTGGATGCTTACGTATGTTTTTAAAGCATTTTTGACAATAAAATTGCATTGTAATTAATGACTGCTAAGAGGGATACTCCTTCAATAAGGCAAAATAATAATGTGTTTTAGGAATGAAAAAAATTAAAAAAATATTTTAACACCAGGTGTGTCAACATCATCGTGCATCCCTATAGAAAACCTCAGGAGAGAAATTCAAGTATTATCTCAGAGTCAAAGAGAACACTATCAGTTAGCAAGAATCGATAATGTGAATATCCGTCTATTCAAACTGCACGTTTAATGTTGGCAATTCGAATATAAACTGTATAACCTTCTTTTTTGTCAGTTACTTCAGAAACATTTCAGTTGGCATTTGTGATTGAACACATGGCAATTTTTGTTCCATCTATAATAAAAGTGAATGTCTATTTATTTGTGTATAAATCAATATAATTTAGTTCCCTCGCACAATTGTTTTTAACCAGCAGAAGAAAGCATTTGCTGGGGTGATTAAATAATAATAATTTAAAAAAAAAAACTAATAAAAAGTAATGTTATCATTTTTTTATGTTTTATTTTTGACATTTATCCTTTTTTTTATTAATTTTTTTTCACGACGTTTCGGTCAACTATTCCTCTGACTTTCGTAAGGTGGCTACTTAGCCAAAACGTGGTGAGACGAAAACAACTACTGAAGTCAGTAATTGCAGTGAATGCAGTCAGAAGATTCAGAGTTCCTATCCGTCGCAGTTACCACTCAGAAGAATAGCTGTCCGAAACGTCGTGCAAACAACTAAAAAAAATTGAAGATAATTGCTTGCAATTAAAAATAAAATTAATAAATAACACTCATCTCAATGAATTCCAATTAAAAAAAAAAAACTAATAGAAACTAGATATTAATACAGAATTCACTTTAATTTTCTTCTTAATGATTGACGTTTTATCTTTCTACAGGTACTCAGAACTGATAATAATTATAAAAAAAATTCAATTATGTTGTTATGGTTTAAATTGCAATATTTTTGCGAAAAATGGCGAACCATTATTTTCTATTGTGGTTATGTTGTTCTAAAATATTATTAAACACTACGTAATTTAAAACGTATTGACTGTTTTTAGTAGTTGCAGGCAAAAAATATAGCGGTGTGACAAGCATATTATCCATTAACAAAGTCAGAATAAATTATAACTATATGAATACATATTAGTGTTGGGACGATTAATCGAAATTGAAATAGGGAATCGGACTCATAGAATTTTTTTCAATCCATAATATAAGAGAATATCTAGGTATTTGCGTATGAATCAATATAATTTAATTCTGTAACACACTCATTTCTAACCAGCGAAGAAAACATTTTAAAGAGTAAAAATTGTTAGTTCAGCTGAGTGTAAACAAAAACAAACAAAATAATAAAAACTAGATAACACGTAAGCAACACAGAATTCACTTAAAATGTCTTGTAAATGATTAAGGTTTATTTTTTTCTATACGTCATCAGAAATGATAATAATTATGAAAAGTTCAATTATGTTGTTACGGATTTATCTGCAATATTCGTGCGAACTATGAAGAACCATTATTGTCTATTCTCATTTATTGTCGGAAAATCTTATTAACAACTACGTAATGTAAAATGCATTGAGAATATTTCCAGAAGTTGCGGAGAAAATCATAACATCGTGACAGCCACATTATCGAGACACAACCACACACAAACACAGAAAAAAAATGAAACCATATATATATATATATATATATATATATATATATATATATATATATATATATATATATATATAACTACTTCATTTACTCACATAAACCTAATATACAAAAGTATAGATTTATGCGTAAACTTCAAGTATTTACTTCAAAAGTGCTCAATACGTAAGTAGAGCTAGTTAGTAATTTATAAAATATATATGGCGATTAAGCTACACTGAATATTCTGCGTTTCATCCACTATAGGATTCGTCAGGCTTATGCGCGAATTCTGTAGTTGCTTCTTGTTTTTATATATGTTGAGGATTTCTAGTTAGCCAATCAGCTTTCTAGTATCCACCGCGCCCCTTCCTATCAGCCAATGGGCATGCATTTTATCGAACAAAGGATCTGTTTTAGAACTAGGTTAGTGGTTTATGGTAGACGTTTTCCTTCCTTTATATATATATATATATATATATATATATATATATAGGTATATTACTATATATATATATATATATATATATATATATATATAAAAGGAAGGAAAAAGTCTACCGTAAACCACCAACCTAGTTCTAAAACAGATAAATAAAATGCATGCCCATTGGCTGATAGGAAGGGGTGCGGTGGATACTAGAAAGCTGATTGGCTAACTCGAAATACTCAACATATATAAAAACAAGAAGCAACCACAGAATTTGCGAATAAGTCTGCCGAATCCTATAGTGGATGAAACGCAGAATATTCAGTGTAGCTTAATCGCCATATATATTTTATAAATTAATATATATATATATATATATATATATATATATATATATATATATATATATGTGTGTGTGTGTGTGTGTGTGTGTGTGTGTGTGTGTGCGCGCGCGCCTGTGTGTAGTATTAAAGGACTTAAAAATTAGACGCCGTTTCGCCCGTTTACTGTGAGATTGTTCAAGAGTAAAAATGTTTGTTGTGAAGGTTACTTAATTTACAAGAATATATATATATATATATATATATATATATATATATATATATATATATATATATATATATATATATATATATCTTCTATAATATAAAGCTGAACGCTTCTGTTTGTGTGTGTCTCCGGTCACGAATAGGCTCCTATATGGTTGACTATTATAGAAAACTGATCACATATAGCGATAGAACATGTATCGAGACAAAGGAATGGGTATGCTTAATCTGGAATAATGATGATTCATTAAAATTGTGGGGTCTGCGTACGCGCCTGGTCCACAAAGTATGGAAATATAAAAATTAAAAAATTAAAATAACGTTTACAAGTGTATTTGATATAGATGTACATAATAATATTTTGATAAGTATGAGGGATTGTATAATAAAATTGTGGAGTCTCCGTTCGCGCCAGGCCTCCATAGAATGGAAATAGGCTTAAACTTTAATAAAGAGTTTAATATCTATCTGTGTGAGTATACTTTGATAATTGTGTTTCTGTTTGAAGAAATCTGGTACAATAAAATTATGGGGTGTTCGTTCGCGCCTGACCTTCATAGAATGGAAATGTGTAACCCATTTTAACAAGTTTGTTTTATTTATATAGATGCATGGAATCTTGTGATAAGTGTTTCAATGTGAATAGGTATGGTATGATAAATTATGGCGTGTATCTATTTTATTTTTACTTTCATCATATTTTCCTTTGGTGTTCATACCCCCCCCAAATTCGGAGCTATCTTTTTACAACCTTTCCTTTTCATAACCTATCATACTTTCATACATCAGAGTCAATTTGCTATAGGCTCTTTTTGAACCCAGTCAACGACTGGCACTTTTGCTAGTATATATATATATATATATATATATATATATATATATATATATATATATATATATATATATATATATATATTAATTTATTTTTATTTCGGACTATTAGTCTCATCTTTATAAGTTGTTTTTTTTAATCTTTTTATTGGTTTGTTTATTCACAACGTTTGGCCAACTATTCCTCTGGCCTTCGTCAGGTGGTAACCGCGACGGATAGGAACGTCTTATATCCTAACTGCATTCTCAGCCATCACTGCCATCCGTAGTTGTTGTCGTCTCAACACATTTTTACCAATTAACTCCTGGCACGCTTTGGGTGGGATTGAAACCGCTATGTTCAGACAATGCTCATCTGGAACCGTAGAGATTCAACGTCTCTATCAACTGCGCCACGGACCCCGAAGGGCGATCAAGGTTTTATATATGTATATAAACAACTAATAAAGATGAGACTAATAGTCCGAAATAAAAATAAATTAATATATTATGCTCATCTCAAAAAATGAATTCCAATTAAGGAATGATATATATATATATATATATATATATATATATATATATATATATATATATATATATATATATATATAGGTGAGAGGTGGTGTGAGACAACATTTGCATTTTTATATGAATAAAAAAATTATATATACATTTATACATTCTATATATACATGATATAATGCATATATATGCATATATATATATATATATATATATATATAAAATATTAAAAAAAAATACCGCGGAAAAGTAAAATGAACCAGACACGACGTTATATCCACAAAAGCATAGATGAACATAAAAGATATATAAAACCCAGTAACACCCTTACCCCAATTTTTACAAATATTATATATATATATATATATATATATATATATATATATATATATATATATATATATATAATTTTGCTTCAAATATTTTGAAAAGTTATACACAATAAATTGTATCGAGTGAGCGAAGGTTAAAAATATATAACGATTCAAGGTCTTTTTTTTTTTTCAGATAATCGATTTAAATTTCAATAACAATTTCCATCGACATTTTTTATATATATATATATATATATATATATAGATATATATATTTAAATAAAGAAATGGGAAAGCTTACATGTCAGGTTGTTAGTTTGTTGTGGTAGTAGCTCTTGTATGACCCGACAAACTTTTGTGATTGAGGTTTCTTAGGAAAGGTGATGATCCCTCATCATTTCCGTTCTTTTATTTGCATAAATGTAATCTACTTTCACGTTTTCAACAGTGACGAGGATGTGTGTAAAAGTGAACGTGTCTATGTATCTGTCTGTCTGTGTGTATATATTTCAAATATACCATGCATTCTGTTCATTATAATGTCCTATGTAATGTTAATATTTTTCTGTGTTTTTTTTCTATGAAACGATCACGTTGTAGTAAGTAAATAATACGGACTTCATAGAAGATAAAAAGAATTGGAAACAGAAACGGCACTAATACTCTGAGAGTTTGACCGGCTTCTTCCAAAGGAGGAAATTCCATAAGAGTATGAAACTCACAAACGGTCCCAAGTTGCATGTGTATCCCCATATGGGCAGATGACTGCGTTAGGTATTTGCAACTCTCTCAAAGAGCTGTTGAGATCCTCCTACGTAGAGCGGCTGGACTTCCCAAAATGGTCACACATTTTGTAATGACTGGGTCGCTTCAATTTCGCTATCTTACAAGAAACGGTGTGTCATCGTGATTATGCCGCACTTACAGGAATTGGAAGGTTGTCAGTGATATGTGTCTCGTGTATAGTATTTAGTCCCTAATTGAGAATCCCTTAAACCGCTTAGTGTATTCCATTTAATCTACATATTATTTTCTCATTATCCCAACATCGTGTTGTGTATGCCAACCTCTCGCGGGTATTTTCCAGTAGACGACATTTCATTGGTATTTGCCCCAAAGTTTTATTTTCCCTCTTTTATTTAAAATGCTGCACATTTATCGACTCAAAACTCCGTGAAAACATCGTCTGTAAATTTTTTTTTTTTACAGTTTCTTCCAGGTAGACAGAAATACTAATATAGCGATCTTAATAGAATTCTATTGGTCTTTTTTGACGCTAAATTGCACATAGCTGGAACTCGCTTAATATGGTGTGTTCTCTAAGTTATTTTTAAACTTGTATTTTATGAGCCCAGTTGTTACTATAAATACACAAATTATACTCTATAGTTGAATGGGGACAAATATGGATGGTCATATTCAATACTTCTAAAACTAAGCTAATGATATGTGCGTGTGTATGTGTGTGTGTATGTGTGTGTACGAATACTTAGATATCAAAGTGACATGTGCTGTTATATATATATATATATATATATATATATATATATATATATATATATATATATATATATAAATGAGGGGCGTGCAATAACTAATGCTCCAGACCTACTTCCCATAGCAGTAGAGCAACGAAACTTGGCACACTTATTAGTCTTACTCTACATACGAACCACCCAAAATTACGCATTTCTACCATCGTTTGATGCAGCTCTGGAGACCGTTTTTGTAGAGCACCCCAGGTTGGTCTTCTAACCACGGCGTGACTTCAGAAATCAAGGCTGCATCATCTGGGAAACGCTTTCGTTTCAAAAATAACTTCATGAATTGGAAGAGGGGAAAGGCAAAGGGTTTCAGATCAGGAGAGTAGGGAGGATGGGGAATGATTTCATAACCACACGTCTGTGCTTCCCATCTGGCGACCTGCAAGTTCTGGACCGGAGCGTTGTTCTGCAGGAGGAGGGTAATTTTGCTAATAAATTTAAACACAGTTATCTCCATTGCACCATAAGTTACGCGAATATCACTGCGATGATATAATAGAAAAAGAAAAAAACTGTGATGTGTCGCTTTGAAACAATAATAATTATAAGAAAAAGAAGAAAAAGAAGACGAAAAAAAAGAATATTTATAATAATACGATGAAAAAGAACAATAAACAAACAAATAAACAAAATACATTAACATAATAGGATAGCAAATATCACTATGAGAATATCTCTTAAAAGGAAAATGTAAATAAAATAATAATAATAAAAGTAGTAGTAGTAGTAATAATAATTTCAAATTGAAAAGGATTAAAAACAAATATATAGGCAATAAATGTGTATAATACTGAATTAATAAATCAAAATATAAAATAAAATACACCCTAGATACCTACGTTTGACTAAGCACATCTTACTGCGATCCTAACCTCGTTCTTCAGTCTGGCTCTCTTCCGCCGGCTTAAATCGTATTTTGTTTTCTTTTTGAAGAGGGGAGGAATTTACTCCCAACATAAAACAAAGTAACATACCACCATCGGACTTTATAGGCGCCGGACACACCAACAGATGTGTTTAAATTAAATTATATAACGATATGACAGATGAATAAACAGTTAGATTTTTCTCTACTCAGACTAAGCTGCCTAATTGTTTGTTTGTTTGTGTTTCTTTACTCTTATGATTCTGGTTCTTTTCTGTATTGCGTTAGGCTTTTAAAACGTCCATATATATACATAAAAATACATACATATATATATATATATATATATATATATGTATATACATATGTATATGCATACATATATACACATATGTACATATATATATACATATATATACATCTATATAAATACACACATATACATGTACATATATATGTATATATATATGTATATATATATATATATGTATATATATATATATACATGTATATATATATATATATATACAGTACAAGGAAAGTCGGCACTTGTAGCCTTTTTCAAAAACTTCAAGTTTTAGCAAAATTAAATCAAACTGTTTCAACAAACTATATCTCATTCGATTGGCCTTTTATTTTTCTATATTTTTTCTGCCCATATTTGGTTTTTAATTTTAATATTCTAGTATTCGCGTCAATTAAAAAAATAACTTCAATTTGAGGAGCCCAAAAAATGTCTGCTAAATAGAAAAATGTTATTTAACTGTAACTTTAGGACATTAATGCAAAATTAATACAACCGGAACACAATGAAATAGTAACATAGCGCATCTGCAATTTTACAGCCTGTATTATTTTAGGAATTTCTTCAATAAGACCTCAGACATACTCCGGAACAATGGAATCCAACTTTTCTTTAGTTTTGGTCCAAAATTCTTCCAAATATGAAATTTTATCACTGCGTAGCTGTGGTTTTAATAATTTCATATGTTTTCGATAGAATTGAGATCTGGAGATGGTGCAGGCCAATTCAACATTGAATATCATGTCCTTCAAGGAACGTCTTGACATTGCCAGCTTTGGGAATAGTTACTATTCTGTATGGCGACTGGATTATCATTCAAATTCCGACCAAAGTTGGGTAGAATATGCTCAATCAACATATTAAGGTACTTGGTCGAATTAATTCAACCTTGCAAGCGAACTATGGGATCTGGACAATCGTACTTATAATGCCGTACAAAAGACTTAAACTCGTGCCCTTTTAAACTGAACAACTAGGATGAAATTCTTCGTCTTTCCTCCGATTGCCGTACGGCCTACTACCAATGCCTAGTCTATTGAACTTGCTTTCGTCGCTGAAAGCACTTTTGATCAATATGAAAAGTCATGATTGTCATTGCACCTGATTAAGTCTAAACAACGCTAACTGTTCTTTACAGAAATCATTGGCTTCTGTTTTATAACATATCCTCGCAAATTAATTTCTTTTATCTATTCTTGACAGTAGAAAGAAAGCATTTTTAAGAGGATCGCACTGCAGTTGGATTTGGGGAGCTGTTTAAAATCTGTTTCTTAGGTTGCGCATCTTTATAGCATTGTCTTCCCTGTTAGAATTAACTTTAGTACGACCAGATTTAGAGGCATCACAAACATTGCCGGTGTTTTGGTGCTTTGCACAGTCTTTCGTACCGTTTTCTCATCACATTTCAATCTGCGGCCGATTTCCCGATTGGATAAAAGGAAAGGGCGAGATTAATGGGCTCCTGGCGATCACTGAGAGAAAGTCATGGCATATGGGATAAATGTTACGTTGTATAACCTGAAACAACAATTATGATTAGAGATGCATTGTTCCCTGTTGGTGGATATTTTAAACTTATTTAGGGTCGATACTTTTAGCTGGTTTTAAGCGAATTTGTTGCAACAGACATTTGTTTGCTTTCTCAATTTGAAGTTTCTTTTTGTTTTTAATTGACGTAAACACTAGAATATTTCAATTAAATGTCAAGTATGAACAGAAAAAATTATAGAGGAATAAAAGGCGAATCAATGAGGTATAGTTAATTTAAACAGTTACATTGAATTCAGCTTCAATTTGCATGTCGAAACGGCCGAACAGATTGTCTTTAAAATTTACAGAACTTTAGTGTGTAAGTCTGGGAGTGAACGCATTTAAGTTTTTTTCTCAGAATATACCAATATTTACTATTTTTTCCGTTCAAATTCCCGAGTTCGAGAAAACAATTCCCGAGTTTTACAAGATATACCTTAAGAATGTCGGAGGTTACCTCGATAAAAACGTTGTGAAAATTACACTGAAAACAGTAGTCTTATGAATTTAAATAATACGAATACCCAATCCTCATCTAAAAAAATCAGAAACGTAATATCGTTTCGATTAAGCTTAGAAAAGTAAAAGGGCTAGTTGTTAAAACTGGCAAAGAAAGAAAAATGACATTCTAGTAAGATATTATTGCATTACGAATTTATGTATAAAGTTTACTTTATTTTTTTTTAAATCTTAATGCAGTGATATTTTAAGTTAAGTTATATTATTTCACAATATATTGTATTTTTCTTTTCTAGTTTTAAAAACTATATATTTTACTGTGATCAGCTTAATCTTAACCATATTACTTTTCATGCTCACATTTTTCTACGTCATAAATATATGAATGTGTGTATGAATATATATATATATATATATGTGTGTGTGTGTGCGTGTGTGTGCATTCCTATATGCACACACACGTATATATATGTATATATATATATATATATATATATATATATATATATATATATATATATAGGTGTTTGTGTTTTCTGCGTACATGTACGTATGTATATTTATGCGGAAACCAGACGTAGAAATAATGATACATTTTTATAATAAGCACTCTGAATAATTATGTGTCAGTTTATTTACATACTCATTAAGATATCTATAACAAACAAAATCGTATTTACAAAAAAAAATATATTTTTATATATGTGTTTGTATGTGTGTGGGTGAAATTATTTTGTAATTATCTGAATTCATGTAAGCAAGTTTTTTCGTCCTAAACACTTTCCATAATTGTATGTTTTACAAAAAATTCGACCGGAAAGAAAAAGAAATATTCGTTTAAATCATGTATTGACTGTTCAAATGATTTAATCAATATCATGAATTATGAAATGGAAACAATTTTTTTAATGTGTTTTTTTTTCGAAAATTGCAAATACAACATTGTCTTTTGTCAGAAATGATTATACTTTTAAGTAAAATAACAATATGCATTTTTAAAAAATCTGAATAAGCTATTTTATGTGATTTCAATATTTTTTTTTAATTATATTCGAATACTTCAGAAACTAGATATGTGTGTGTTTACAATATCTACATAGAATGTGTGTAGTTTATGTATCTACATCTCTTTCAATAGATTATTCTATCAATACCCCTGACTATATATATATATATATATATATATATATATATATATATATATATATATATATGTATATATATGTATATATATGTATATATATATATATATATAGTCATCCACATACAGTAATGTTTCGCTGTCTCATAGCTCATCAGTGTAGCTAGGCAGGAAACTGCTTTAAGCCAGGATCGAAACCCGACCGCTCAAATGACAGTCAAGTCTCCTAACGATTAAGCTATACGGCTGATGCTGAGTGGCTAATAAATAAACGATATGCTTTCTATTTGTTTTTACATACGTAATATTATCCTGCTACATTTTAATGAGCATGTTTCGGCCTGCTAGTTACTAATAACTAGATATCACTTCATGTCGTATAGTGCATACGAGAACTATGTTTGAAATAAATTACAGGTAACTAGCAAACGGAAACATGCTCACAAATGTCTAGCGACGTATAACTGCTGATAGACAAAAATAGGGTATACATATATATATATATATATATATATATATATATATATATATATATATATATATATATATATTGCCATTCTTCGGCATAAGCACTCCTGTAATACCTTCGTTCAAAATATTTGGTGGCTTTATTTCTAAAAATATTAACCTACCATGTATATATATATATATATATATATATATATATATATATATACATATATATATATAATGCTTATGTATGAAATCAATAAGAATTAAGGACGTATGTATTCTATAAAACTAATTATTGCGTAACTTATTAATTCATGTAACATGTATTTTAGATACAAGATAAATAGTATGTATAAATATTATCATGTTTTGTTTCCTCCTATGAAAACTTGATGAGTTTACGCCGTTTTAATCTAAATAGCTCTACGTAATTACACCTATTGAGCTTATCTTATCACAACTGCAATACTCAGAGCACTGAACCTTTAAATATATTTTACTGAGACTTGCTCATTTAGACCCTGCCTATCACATTCTATAATATATAAATATATATATATATATATATATATATATATATATATAAATATATATATATATATGTGTGTGTGTGTGTGTCCGTGTGTTTATGAATATATATATATATATATATATATATATATATGCATATGAATACACATATATATGTTAACATATATATGTATCTATATACAAACATATATATGGATATATGTGTATATATATACGTATATATGTAAACAGATATATGTATATACGTGCATATATATATATATATATATAAATGCACATTTATGCATGTGTGTATGTGTATGCGTGTATGTGTATGCATGTATGTAGTAGTGTACTTGTCTTAGGTTTCCGTTAAATTAACAAAAATAAATTCTGTCAGCAGTCCTATTTATGTTGACTTATTAAGATAACAGTGATATATAATTACAGAATGTTTCCAACAGTTAAAGAGATTTTAATTTGAATTTATTAGATAATTTTTGATGGTTATAAAAACAACATGCGGACTGTTAACACTCAAGGATTTTAATCGCTAATATATGCGAAAACTATGAAGTACTCACGGACAGATACACACGCACGGGAACACACGCATATATTATTTATTGATAAAATAGATAACCAAGACATATTTCAGACGCCTATCATAGCTTTAATTAAATAGATTTTACTGTGAAGAAAACATTTAACATCCATATAAAATTTTTATTGACTTATGAAATTAATACAGAATTAATACAATATCGATTTACGAGTCTTGTACATTCATTGAATTTATGGCTATTACTCACTTGGCATTATTTAAAAAAAACACAATTTTTTCTGGATGGTCGTATATTACTATTGCATATGTATATTCATGAGCGATTTTATGTAGTTAACTGTATTGATCGACTGCTGATAATATTCCTGGTGTGGTCGACTGAAGGAGTATCGTAGGCATGAGTAATGGGTTAATTAAATAGCGGAAAAGTCTCGAAAATCAAAGTTATTCTCGTTAAACATAATATTGGCGTGTTTTATAGTGGTGAACCGTTCGTTTAATGTTGTAATAAGCAAATTGCGGAATTCGGGGATGTCTACTTATCAGCAAATCAGCTATGTCAGATGTAGGAAAGGGAGAAATTATTATTTGCGTAGATAGAAAATAGTAAGACTGTGCGTTGTGTATGGATTCAGTAGTCAGTTCATGTTGGCGTAGACTCAGGAAAGCGGGTAAAGTTAGTTTTCAAGGTGATTAGAGCGTAGTAAACATAAGTACTGGGAATTTTGTAAATTGGATTACTTAGGGGGACGCTTCGTCTATAACTTGTCTACGTTGGACTTGAAAACAATCAGATTGTAGTCAGCTATATTGATCGACGGTAGATAATAGTTCTGGTGTAGTCGACAGTAATTAATTTACTGATTTCTGTGTATTAGTGAAACTTGCAGATTTGTATATTTCGATATTAAGTTGTTTATTAGGATAGTTAATTGTTCATAACTGATACCCAAATGTGTTAATTTCTATCAGAATTTACTACTGTTCTTACAAAATCTTATTAAACCTCTATTTTTTCTATTGTATACGGTATGTTACCTTATGCCTCATAATAGTTCATTGCATTGAGTAAACACCCTTTAAGATTTCTTCAATTATTGTAATAAATTAATAGAACGCGTGTATTTGCCCATGAGTTTTAAATCTTAATCATCCATACTTTTATTTTGATTTAGTATATTTGTAAAAAACACACCCACACCCACACAAACAGATACACCCCACCACAGCAAATAACATTTTCCCGTGATATATATATATATATATATATATATATATATATATATATATATATATATATATATATATATATATATATATACATACACATATGTATATATATATACATATATATATATATATATATATTTCAGGAGGAAAAATGTTATTTGCTGTATTGTATAGGAACGATGGATTTTAATAACTGGGACAGATAATTAGAAAAAAAAAATCTCTAGAAGAGATAGATCCTGCATATTGCTATGATGGGTCATTTTTACTCATATCCCATACCCTCTGTATGCATATATTTAT
This sequence comes from Euprymna scolopes, assembly GCF_053919585.1. NCBI lineage: Eukaryota > Metazoa > Mollusca > Cephalopoda > Sepiida > Sepiolidae > Euprymna > Euprymna scolopes. Next base: position 29,369,646 of record NC_136513.1, on the reverse strand, counting down.
TTACAAAGTTAGGGAATAGGCATTTTTGGTGTGAAAAAATAGTGTGATGAACTTGATTTCTGTATAGAGTTAATGAAGGTGTATGGATCGTTAGAAGATGCTCAACCTTCAGTTAAGCTTTAATGTCAATTGCTTGCATAAGCACTATGCGACATTTGCTTAGTGATATTCTTTTATTTAATTACACCTGAATAACTCTTTGTGTTTCAATTCTGTAGTTGCTAAATATGTGATCCAAGATCTTCCTAAAAATTAGAAAATATTACTCTTCCAAAAACGGACGTTTGAAGGGGGATAATTCACACAGAAACAAACCGCTAAAAAAACGTAAATTCCATTCCAGTGATAAAGTCAAGGCCAGCGGTATACATTTTGCTGAAATTGCGACAAATGGAAAAAAGAAAATATCAACATGATGTGAATTTTAAGCAATTATACACAATCCGAAATAAAAATTTCTTTGTTAAGCGCAAAAAAATACTGTCATAGATAGCTTACTCTACAGATTTTATTACATTTATATTTGTTCAAAATGCACTTCAGACTAAATAATACTATATATATATATGTGTGTGTGACATATACATACACATATATATATACAAATGCATATATACATATATATATATATATTTTTATATATATATATATATATATATATATATATATATATATATACTAATAAACATATATACAAATAAACATATATATATATATATATATATATTATTCTAACACGGTAGTTTGAATATATTGTTACGTCACCTCTCACTCATTTTTCGACCAAAATTCAAACAGTTACTACGGTTTATAGATATCCGTCTCGCTTATATTGTGAAAAACAGATCAATGTTCGTTCAGTAAAATAAATGTATGGTAAATTTTCTGGTGCTCACAATCGTAGAAATATGTAAGGACGTGAACAATGCATTTTATGACTGGTTTCTATTACAACACGTCGCTTTATCAACTACTGTTGCTACTTATATACCGTTGTCGATAAAAGAGGATTAACAAGTGAAACGTGGAGAAGGAAAGAATCTAAGGTGGATAATTAAGTGCGCTTTTATTGTAACTAGTCGAGTTCCGTACAGTGTTATTACAGATGTGTTCACTGGGTCAAAAAAAAAAATACTGAGATTAGACAAGGAACACGGGACTTCATTGGAAGCCTTGAAAAATCAAAGATTACAATAGAAAAATGGGAGCAAAGAAATTAATATGGTTAAGCTTAAACATAGAAAAGTAAAGGACTAGTTGTTAAACTGGACAAAAGGAGAAGATATACTAGTAAAAATATAATAGAGTTATAATTTTAAAATATTGCGGCATTAAGATTTTTTTTAAATTTAATTTGTAACGCTATATAATCAATAATTTATGCTGCAATATTTAAAGTTATGAGTTAATTATGTTTTTACTAGAGTAACTTATTGTGTTGTATTTAAGTTTAAACAACAAGTCCTATAATTTTCTATGATGAAGTTTACCCATATTACTTTTCATGCTTGCATATATATATATATATATATATATATATATATATATATATATATATATACATATATATATATATATAAATGTATATATATATATATATATATAATGGTATGTTTATACATATATATATATATCAATATAGGTATATATATAAACATAGGTATATATATATATAAATATATATATATGGGTATATATATAAATATATATATATAAATATATGTATATAAATTTAGATAAATACATATATATATATAAATACAGATACATACATATATATATATATATAGATAGATAAATACATATACATATATATATAGAGAGATAAATACATATATATATATAGATTATACATATATATAGATACATACACATATAAATATACATATGCATATAGATAAATACATATATATATCTATGTATAGATAATACATATATCTATATATCTATAAATAGATGAATACATATATATCTATATATAAATAAATCTATATATATATATATATAGATTACATATATATCTATATATAGATAAATACATATATATCTATATATATATATATATAGATGAATGCATGCATATATATATATATATATATATATATATATATATATATATATATATATATATATATATAAGACATCTATTACTGTGAGTCCAGAATGACTTTACAAATTGTTTCAGCTAGAGGAAAATCCTCAAAGAGGAAAACTCCAACTAGCATCGTCAGAATTCATAGTCCATCCATGAATTCTGACGCTGCTAGTGGGAAGTTTTCCTCTTTGAGGATTTTCCTCTAGCTGAAACAATTTGTAAAGTAATTCTGCACTCACAGTAATAAATTTTTTATATACTGCTCTGACTACACATTGAGCACTCTAGTCCGGTTTTTTACGGTCTCCGCTAATCGAGCCAGAGATGTCTCGTGTCGCGGGGTTCGAATCGTTCGACTGGTAGTAATTGTGACACCCTGCACTGAAGAATCCCGAAAGGATGAAACACTAGTGTCTGTAGGTATTTAATTATTATAGTAAAAAAATAATTATGACAGCCCCTTTAAGTAATACGTTTCTTATAGTTGAGCACTTTCTGTTGAATAAAAGTCGGTCAATTTAGCTCTTATGCGTAGATCGTCGTATAACGACTTGATCACTGTCTGTCTGACGTAATGAACATTTAAATTAAAAATGTTTAAAATTCAACGCTATTTCACACGATTAATGGTAGCCGAATGGATACGGTCTCCGCTAATCGAGCCAGAGATGTCTCGTGTCGCGGGGTTCGAATCGTTCGACTGGTAGTAATTGTGACACCCTGCACTGAAGAATCCCGAAAGGATGAAACACTAGTGTCTGTAGGTATTTAATTATTATAGTAAAAAAATAATTATATATATATATATATATATATATATATATATATATATATATATAACGTGTTTGTACAAACAGTATTTCCTACATATGTATAAGCACATGGATCTTTCCAAAGAAATAGTGGACTCCAAAATCATCTCTTTAAACCGTACTAGAAAACATTATATCATTAGGCGGCTATATATTTTCCTCTCTCTGATTCCATATCCCGATAACGTAAAATGATGAACCAATATATATATATATATATATATATATATATATATATATATATATATACTTATATTTTTTGTTTTATTTTACTTCTGTTGAAGTTCTCAGAAATCAAGGGGCCCGCAACCTGGGGCTAACACTTGAAATCTATATGAGATACCTAGATATTCGAATGTTCCATTAAAGTTCTTGATCTCTCAAGCACTGAGTAAAGAAATTGAGAACATATTTTTCCTCTCCCCAATTAACTATTTTTATATGTTGTAGCATACCTTTGATGTTGGTTTCATGGTCTTACTGGATTTCAGGACAATAATTTATCTAGTTGGTTGAGTAATTGAGGTAATATCACTTGGAGAAGGTGCACCATTCCTCGGAAAAGCTGTGACACTCGAGGATAGTCTCTGGTAGGTATTAATGTTCTTGGGTACGAAAATTACTATAGAAAAATAGTGTACTAATATATATATATATATATATATATATATATATATATATATATATATATATTTATATCAATGTATATATATATATATATATCTCTCAATATATACATATATATACATATATATATATATATATATATATATATATATATATATAAATATATTAATGTTTTATTCTACAAGTGCAATACATCAATCAGGTGTGGAGAGCAAGTAAGAATTGTTTAAACCATTGTATTTCAAAGCCTAATGTTTCTCCTGGGATTCGAAATAATGTAATGTAAGAATTTCTTACTTACACAAACCACTAATGGATGTATCGCTAGAATTAAATAAATGAATAAATGTCTATATATTAGTATATTTTTATATTATCATTTCCTTACATTAATGGTGCAGTATATAAGCACGAAAACACTTGTTGAGCTTGCATTATCCCGAGAAAGATTCATGTTAAGCATCGATCTTATTTTTTCTTTTTACTTCCTTCTGTCTGTCTTCATGTCTCTCTCTGATTATCTCTCTCTCTCTTTCTCTCTCTGTATATATCTATATATATAAAAATATAATTTTGGTTCGTTAAAAGTGAATAAAACCATATTTCTACGTTACCAATTTTATTGAAATATTCAGAAAATCAATCTGTAAAGTCAATGAATGTTTGCATGTTATTAAAATAATTTTACATTGAGAATTATAAAAATATTAATTAAAATATAAATATTTTTCGAAGTCGTTTCTGCGAGACTGCCCAATAATATTTCTGGTTTCAACTACTCTCGAATTACAAGATAAGTAAAAAAAAAGTTACTCATGCAGACAGTGATCCGTGCTGAAATAATAACGTTATTATGAAAAAAAGACATTCTTAACATGAGGAAGGGAGGGTGTTTTGTACCTATTCTCTACTTTAACCTTACAATTGAATAAAAATGTATAAAACTTTAATTAAACGCGGAAATACGATTTAAAAAATAGCGCGGATCACTCTCTGCATTAGCACAAAAAATATTTTAAAAACTTAAATTAATTTATGTACTTACCAATTTTTAAATTTTAAATACCTTTATTTATGTAAAGGTTTTCACTCATGATACATTACGGTTTAATTGTTTAGTTTCTTTTCACGGCATTGTTTACATATAAAAGTTTGTTTTAACTTTTTCTAAACTGTTTCATTTTTACGACATGCATCAACGTATTATAAACACCCTAACCTCCCCATGTTAAAAAAACACGCCCTTCCATAAACCTCAAAAGTCGTTCTTAATATGGGGAGATTGGGAGGGGGTTCATTCCGAAAGCCGTTTTAACATATGGGAGTTAGGGTGTTTATAATATGCTGGGGTGAGTCGTAAAATTAACGAAGTTGCTTTCTATTATTTATTGTAAAAATTGCTTGAAATGTATTTATTTGACAAAAAAAATACAATGTGGTACTCATTGGGCGTTGAGTTCCAGGGTGACCAGCAGAAAAAATAATAGTTGCTCCCTTAGTCCCCACCCCGCCCCGCACGTAACATTTTTTATTTACTGACGTTGCCGTAACTAAACGATTATTTGTCACATTTACAAACATTTATTTATTTATTTTAAAAAAAAGGTTTACTTTTTATGAATATTAAAAAATATGGGTGCTCATGCAGAGAGTGATCCGTGTTGAAATAAAACGTTATTATGTAAAAAGCCATTCTTAACATGGGGAGAGAAGGGTGTTTTGTACCTTTTCTGTACTTTAACCTTGCAGTTAAATAAAAAAAACATAAAAATTTAATTAAACGTGGAAATACGATTTTAAAAAATGGTGTTTATTCCGAAATCCGTTGTTATCATGGAGAGGTTGAGGGTGTTTATTCTGAAAGCCGTTCTTAACATTTGTGGAGGTGGACCTAATGTAAAAAAAATAAATCAATTAAAAAAAAACTAAATCATTCACTGATAACTTCTCACGTTTACAAATATTTTTAATTTACATGCGCGGATGAACATATTGTTGAATAGTGCAAAAACGTTTTTGTAATAAACTTCGGGATAGTTTTTTTGGGTAAATATTTGCATTTAGGTCCACCTCCACAATTTTCTTTTTTAAATGACGACTTTTACTGATAAATAAATTTACTTCTTCGCAACTTTCATTGATAAATAAATCTACTTCTCTGCAACGGGCACTGAACAACTCCCCTTTTTTTAATAGTATATTCCGGTGGGTATGCTGACAACAAATATCAATTAAATTTTGCAAATAGTCCCCCTCCAAAAGTGGCGTTTATTCCGGAAGCTGTTCTAAAGATCAGGATGTTGGGGTGATTATAAGGTGGACCTAATCTAAAAATAAAACAAAAAAAATAAGACAAGTTTTTTTAAATGATTAAAATAATTTCTCACTTTTACAAATATTTTTACATGCGCACATAAGCCACTATTTTTTATTAACATTTTTTACTGTTTTTATCTAAAAATTATTCAATTTTAGTGAATAGAATAATAAATCATTTATCAGTAATATGTGTTTTTGGCTTTGTGTTGAATGAAAATTTTTTTTTCATTACAACAATAATGAACCAATTTAAATTTTTCGGTATGCGTTTAAGGGTTACGAAATTATCAATAAATCGTTTAGTTACAAAGCCAACCTCAATAAATAAAAAAAATGTTACGTGCGCACGCATTAGCCTTGACTGGGGGGTCTAAGGTAGCGACCATTAAATAATTATGCTGGTCGCCATGGAACTCAACGCCCAAGGAGTACATAAAGTGGCACTTATGCACTTATGTTATCCTGCTATTTTTTCAAATAGTATTTTCATGTTAAATTCAAATCTTACAAAATCTTTTTCTTTTATTAATTTGTTATGTGAAAGTACAGATAACCCGGTTTGTCTCTAATGCGTGGGACATCTAGCCCCCCCCCCAAAAAAAAGGGTTACTCTGGATTGCAACAAAAATTAAAATTGCCTCAGGCTCGAAATATATCTTCTCTACTGAACGAGGAAAAAATGAAGTGTAGTTCACCTTTTTCTCTCCCCCTCTCTCTTCCTCTCTTAATATCTCTCTCTATCCATCTCTCCCTTTCCCTCTCTCAATCTATCTTTCTCTCTATATAACCCTCTCTATCTCTCTTTGAGCCCCCTTCTCTGCCCCCTTCTCTCTCTCCTTTCCTCTGTCTCATCCCTCTCTGTTTCTAACTCTCACCCTCTCTCTTTATCTATCAATACCTTTATCTCTCTATCTCCTTCTCTTTCTCTATTTTCCTCTCACTTTCTCTTTTCTATCTATATATATATTCCTCTCTATCTGTCCATCTCTAATCCCTCATCCTATTTTAGTCTCCTAGATTAATTACAATGAATAAGGCATTGTCAAAACATTGATAAATCCTATTTTAGTCACCTAATTTACTGACTGTGAGAATAGAAGTTATTAGGAAATTACTGCTAACTTTAACAGCACCAGAAGTAACTGGTAAAACCTTTCTAATTAAATTGATTTTGGCAGCTATTTGGTAACAAAATGATACAGCCTTGGCTTTTGCTGCATGAAGAATACGTGCGACCTTGCTGCCAAGTAGAAGAATTATTTATTCTACTTTAAAACATTCAATTTTTCAAAAAATCTCACGTTCGACATCTCCAAAACATCCAATATGGGGGAAAATATTGCAGAAATGCAAACTTATTGTTTAGGATGAATGCACAATGGTGCGCAAAAAATCACTTGAGGCTCTTGGTCGATCCTTACAAGATTTGCGTTGCAATGTCAGACCATTTGGGAATGCAGTAATATTGCTTGCAGAAGATTTCAGACAAAGGTTACCTGTTATTCTTCAATCAACATCAGCAGATGAAATAAATGCTTGCCTCAAATACTCTACTTTTTTGTTCTATGTGAAGACATTAAACGTAACTCAAAATATGCATGTCCAGTTGCAGACTGTTCGATCTGCACCAAAATTTTTGCATCACTTGTGGGAAATTGGGTACGAAACACTGCCAGCTGATCAGAGTTAAGGGCAACATTCTTTGACTTTTAACTTCTGTAATTTCGTTAATTTTATTTCATCAAAAGAACAGTTAGTTTAAAAGGTGTTTGCAGATTGCCAAAGTATAAGAATTCCACTTGACTGAGTGGATGAGCTATTCTTGCAGGTCAATTTAAATACGCCCATGAACTTAATGCTATTATTCAATGTAAAATTCCAAGTGAGGTAGTCAAATACCAATCCATCGACACTGTTGTGAAAGCAGATAAAGTGGTTAATTATCCAACAGCTATATTTGCCAGGGATGCCACCGCATGTATTGCAACTGAAATTTGGTGTACTAATTATCATGGTGTGAAATATATATCAATCCAAGCTTTGTTTTTTTCACATGGACAATTTATGTTACGTATTCAAGAGTTACCAAACCAGAAATTCTCGATATCAGCTAAGAAAATGGAACAACAGAAACGGTGTACGTATGCAAAATGGAAAATTAAACCTATAAGAAACATGCTTTTTCTCATTTTGGAACTTTTTCTAATGCGCCAACTTGAGCCACAACAACGCGTGGCAGGGTACAGATAGTATATATATATATATATATATATATATATATATATATATATATATATGTATATACATATATATATATACATATATACATATATAGGTATACATATATATATATATATATATATACATATATATATATATATATATGTATAGATGCATTGATATATATGCTACAGACAGGCGGGGTTCAATCCTGGCTTGAGGGAGTTGCCTGTCTAGACGCACTGATGAGCTTTGAAACAGCGAAACAGTACTGTATGGAGATGACTATAAAGCTCCTCGTCTTGAGTTGAGGATATTGAGAAGTGATACACGAATTACAATTAGCGTATAAGCGATGCTCTTTGTGTAAACAAATCGAGCTTAGGTATTTCGGACGATGTCAACACATCGTTAAACTCACGACTGGCTAAGCAGCCACCAATACCATCATGGTTAGGATCCTTGGCTGTCGTACAGTCGTTCGGGATTCAATCTGGCTTGAGGTAGTTGCCTGTCTAGACGCACTGATTAGCTGTGAAACAGCGAAACAGTATTGTATGTGGTTGACTAATATATATATATATATATATATATATATATATATATAAATATATATATATGTGTGTGTGTGTGTGTGTGTTACATATTTTTTTATAAGGAAGTGCGAGTCTCTGTTTTTACTGAATGCCTCATGAAAATACGTGATGAAATATCTGATTATTAACTTTTTCACCTGTAATTCTTGTGATTTCTTACGAATAGAAGATATTATCAGTAAAAGATCGGCAAACTCATCATCGACGCCATAAGTTGCACCTGGGCTCGTGTTTCATAAACTAAAACAAAGCATTGCATGACGTCTACTAATCATCAAAATATCAAGGCATAAATACATTCAGATTTTTGATCATATATATATATATATATATATATATATATATATATATATATAAGGTTGGTGCAAAAATAATGTCGTATTTGACGTTCAACTGTATATAAATCAATATTTTTGCACCAACCTTATTCATATATATATATATATATATATATATATATATATATATATATATATATACATATATATATATATATATATATATATATATATATATATATATATATGAATTAGGTTGGTTAAAAAATATCGTTTTATATATAGTTGAACGTCAAATATGACATTATTTTTGCACCAAATAGAATATATCTCCAGCGCCATATATTTCAATTTGTATTCGTCTCTACTCCTTTAAATATTAGCAAGTACTCCTGAAAATGGTCTAAACATCTATATATCTACGCGTGCGTAAGAGAAGACTTTAAGTGGATTTACGTCTGCTAAGTACCAATATTCTTCAATTTAAACCGCTTAGCAGTACATTGAATCTGCTCCAATCGAACTGTACCACAGACTTCAATATCATATATATCAAGTTTAAAGTCAGTAAAGCAAAAATTGGACGATCAGTTTCGTATATACCATTTCTCACACAGAAAGATACGATCGGTTTTATAGACGTGTATGAATGCATATATTTACATACAGATGTATGTATTTATTTTATTAAATATGTCATTGTTCATCGTCAGTATTCTCTTTTCCGTATAATTACAGTTAATCGAAGTTTTCTTACTCAAAACATGTCAATGTTAACATTGTAGTTAGCGATTCAACAATTAAAGCACTGTGAATGAAACAAAATTCGGAAACTACATTTTTACGAAATCAATGATCCTCAGTGTCAATTAGATACGATTTTGTGCATAATAGATTCTATATAAAGGTCACACTTGGTATATTCAGCTCGACAGCATAAGAGATACCTGCCCATTTGACCCAAACTAATATATCGATGCTCAAATCAGCTTATATTATTTAAAAACAAAACAAATTTGCATACATACGGACACCTCTCTCTCTCTCTCTCTCTCTCTCTGTGTATATATATATATATATATATATATATATATATATATATATATATATATATTAGCAAAATTACCCGTCATTTACTGGGTTCAAAAACAGCCTAAATGGACTCTGATTAATGGAAATATGATAGGTTATGAAAAGGAAGTGTTGTAAAGAGATAGCTTCGAATTTAGGGGTATCAAAACCAAAGCAAAATATGATGAAAGTAAAAATAGAATATATAACCCCCATAATTTATTATACCATACCTGTTCATACTGAACCACTTATCACAATATTCTGTGGATCTATATTAAAAAACCTTGTTAAACTTTGTGACATATTTCCATTTTATGGAGGTCAGGCGCGAACGAACACCTCATAATTTTATTATACGATATTGCTTCAAACTTAAACATAGTTATCAAAGTATACTTACGCAGATAGATATAAAAAGTCTTTATTAAAGTGTCTGCCTATTTCCATTCTATGGAGGCCAGGCGCGGACGCAGACCCCAAATTTTATTATACTATCCCTATTTAAGTAAAAACATACTTATCAAAGTATTATTATGTGCATCTATATCAAAAACATTTGTAAACGTTTTTTTTTTTTTAAGTTTTAAATTTTTTATTTCCATACTTTTTGGACCAGGCGCGTACGAAGACCACACAATTTTAATGCATCATCATTATGCTAGACCAAACATACCCGTTCCTGTGTCTCGATAAATCTTCTATCATTATATGTGATTAGTTTTATATACTAGTCAACCATATAGAAGCCTATTCGTGACCAGACACACACACAGACGTTCAGCTTATATATATATATATATATATATATATATATATATATATATATATATATATATATATATATATATATATATATTTCAAGCACTATTAAACAACGTGGAGGTTTCTATAACATAGCGCCATTAATAAGTAAACTGTTATAAAAAGAACATTATTTAACTGTGGACACAGGTTAACTTTCTCACACCATTCAAACACCCCCTGTAATAATTAACACATAATCTCAATCAATAAATTACATAAAAAAACACTCATTTCATTCCTGTTACAAACTTATATTTAAATTTCAACAGATATATCTTTTTCCCAATAAGAATATAAACTTGCGTTCATAGTTTTAAAATTGAATTAACGACTATATGACGTCACTAAAATTTCCTTATCTTTAACAGCGCCAGCCCCCCTTCCTTTTTGAATTTCCAACATCAATTTTTCCGTTTCTCTTAAATAGAACTGCGTCACACTGTGCAAGTGAAACTTTTTCAAATATTTTGTACTGGTATATTTTTTGGTTTCTTAATCTCATTCACCCAGAGGAAGTCTCGAAATAAAGACGAAACGTTGGTGAACACATAATACGGTTTGTTCCTTTTTTATTTTCTCTCTCTCTCTCTCTCTCTCTCTCTCTCTCTCTCTCTATATATATATATATATATATATATATATATATATATATGAAGAAAAAAGAATGCGAAAAGTATAAAAGCTTATAACTTTTCTTTATTCGTTTTTAATTGGTGACATGCAGGAATACAAAATAATATTATAAAAAAAAAGTTTAAAAATTTTTTTCATAAGCCCATAATTTTCGACCGATCCTTCACTCTTCATCGGTGTATATATGTATATATAGTTGCGCGAAAACAAAGTGCGCACTTGTATTTTCTTTTCATGATCCGCAAATTGTATCTAAACAGATTAGAACTGATTAAACAAATACACCTCAAGTAATTTCCCTTTTATTTCTTTATAATTTCACCTTTTCATCTTTGACTTTTAATTGAAGTAAACTAGTGTACACGCCAATTTAAAATCTAACTCCAAAATCAAGAAGGTAAAAAGAACATCGGTAGTAACAAAAGAGCTCAGAATTTACTTAAAATATCTACTTGTTCGTCAACAAAGCATCTGTAATCGTAATTGTTTTTGTTCCAGGTAGTACAACGTAACATTTACATCATATGACTCGACTTTCTTTTAGTGATCTTCCGGAGCTCATTAATCTTCATCTTTCGTTTTTTCAATAGGAAAATTGTCGGCAGATTGAAATGTGATAAGAAAAAATTACGAATGACTGTGCAAAAGCACTCTAACACCGGTAATGCTCGTGATTGCTATAAATCTGGTCGGGCTGGAGTTACTTCATACAGAGCAACAATGTAATAAAAATCCGCTACCTCAGAAATTAATTCGAAATGGCTCCCCAAACTCATCAATTATGTAATCATGTTTAAAATGCATCCTTTCTTAAGTTAAGAACATATATAAGATATTTAATGTACGAGGTTGTGTTGCAAGAGACAAGCCAATGATTTCTGTAAAAAAAAAGCGCAGTCACCCTTGCGGCAGATGCGAGTGAGATCATAGGTCTTCGTATTGGTCGATGGTAATTTTTAGCGACGAATGCAAGTTCAATAAGCTAGGCAGTGATGATATGTATTACCTGCGCCGGAGGAAAGCCGAATAATTTTATCCAAGGTGCACTCTATTAAGCAAGCAAGGTAGTGGCGGTTCAGTTCTTGTCTAGGGCGTTAATAGTGCCAATGGTCCTCTTGCAAAGTTAACTAAATTCGACCAAACATACTACTATATTTACTGAGGATTTTCTGCCGTGATATGCACGATTTTGGGTGATAATCTGCCATTCGTTCAGCCTCATGATTCCATTCACACAGCTGGTAATTCGAATAGGTTCCTTGAAGAACATAATATCTCCGTTTTGTTTAGCTTTCACAATTTCCAAACGTCAATCTTATAGAAAACGTATGACATTACCTATTCAGCAGCATATGTAATTTCAAATCTAGATGAACGTTAGACTAATATAAAAGAGCAATGGGTTCCCATTCATAAAGAATATTGCCCGAGTCAACAAATCACGGAATGCCCAAAAGATTGAAGGATATGCTACTAAATAGTAAGTAGTTCATTATATTTCTGTTGCATTTGTTCCGCATTAATGTTTAAAGTTACATTTAAATAAAAATTTTCCATTGTGCAGAGTTTCTTTCTGCCTTCTGGATGTGAACTTTTTTTTTTTTAATTGACGCTTGAATATTTCATTTAAATATCAAAAGTTAACAGATAAAATTATAAAAGAATAAAAAAGCGAATAAAATAACGTATAGGTTCTTTAAATTGTTTTATTAAATTTCGCTTAAATTTGCGGTTTTGTAAAAAATTATAAGTGCGGACTTAATTTTAGGCGCCACTATATATATATAAATATATATATATATATATATATATATATATATATACATATATATATATATATATATATACATATATATATATATATACATATATATATATATATATATATATATATATATATATATATATACGTAAATTGAATAAAATCACAACCTACATGAATAGAAATTCACTTATTTTGGCGTTAAGCTCTTACAGCTGTTTCGTGAAAGGATGGACAATTACCTCCCGTCTATAGAACTGTAAATCTTTCATCCAGCCACTCCTGAGATCCGCTGATATATATATATATATATATATATATATATATATATATATATATATATATATATGTATATATATATATATGTGTATATATATATATGTGTGTATATATATATATGTGTATATATATGTATATATATATATATATATATATATATATATAAAGTTATTCTTAATAGGAAGACCTGCGGTAATTGAATCAAGATAAACGAATTTTCCACGCTTGTAATTGTTTTCTCTTAGTTCTGGTCAGAATCGGAATGCTACTCCTTTAATCGGATATTTCTCAATGATTGATTTTTCTATACTGATCGGAGATAGTTTGATACAAAACTTATATGAGAATATTTTCATCCACATAGAGTAAAATGGGAAATTTTAAAACAATCGGCCAAGCCGTGTTGGAATACATAAGGAACCATCTTATACACATAGTGACACACAAACAGACCCACACACAAACACACCGACATACGCACGAAGTGACTTTTACATATATATGTATATATATATATATATGTATATATACATATATATATATACATATATATATGCATATACATACATATATACACATATATATGCATATACATACATATATATACATATATATATATATAAATATATATATATACAATATAATTGATATTCGAGTATAGTATAATAGCATATAAATAATTACATATAGATTCTAAGTATTTCCTCCTACATTGCGTAATGCTTTGCTAGAGCTCAATAGATATAGCGCCAACAATTCCACAAGATATACTAAACACTTACATTGCAAAAAAAGATGCAAGTATAGGCCAGCCAGCAGCGTGAAGATTTATGTCTATATAGGTAATGTAACTCTTTAGATTGGCTTATAAGAGAATCGCTGGACTATGAACAGAAGAGAATCAAAATGGCTGCGCATGTCAATGTTAGATCACCAAAGCTTTTAAAGAGAATGAGGCGTATCAGCAATGACAGGAAATCAGATGATACCACACGCATTTAGATATTGTGGGTCACCTGACATCAACTGTAATAGTCTATTGAGGCAGGTACTCTAAGACGCAACACAATTGAGTGTGCAACTGGCTCTACTGGAAGATCTGTAAAAAAAACAGTGAATGGAAATGTAAGTTATGGGAACAACAGTGGGGGATGAGTCATACTCCCTTCACTATGACTATAAAATGTCTACCACAACTTAGAATACTGAACGATAAAACCTGACAGTGATATGATACAAGGAGTTAATGCCAGTAACCTTAGAATGTGAGAGTGCCTCCATGATATGTAAATCTATATTAAAGCCAAGTACCTCCAATGATGGAGTACTGCTGCCACATCTAGGCAGGAGCTGCTAAACGGTTTCTCGAAGCCGTCGCTTATTTTTAAAACTTTTCATATCATGTATAAATGATAATATCTACGACTTAACAGCGGGGGTCGCCTTTCTATTTAATTTTCCCGATTTTGAAACGTTAAATATTCGACATTTTCGGATCGGCGCGTGTAGATTCACCTTTTTTTGTATAATAAAAGCGAAACTAAAACGAACCTGGAATGTCCAAAAGCGATCAGTTTTTAATCAATGCGGGTTTTGCCATATATATAAGACACTTGCTATTCAATTTGGACAATCCCCTTGTTATGGGGAACTGGTTTCCTCCTATTACCTAGGGGAAACAAATATCTATATGTATATATATGTATATATATGTGTATATATGTATAGCACCGTGTGGGTTGGGTGTGTATGTGTGTGTCCGGTGAAAGCAAACTCTCGAGGAGAAGCAAATCTCTGATTTAAAAAAAAACAGAAGGCGGGAGACCAGTGCTCGCATTAAGCTGGCTGCAGTTTAACTTGTTGCTGGCTATCTTGCTTTTGCTTGTTGCTGGATCTAAACATTTTGAACAGAGAGAGAGAGAGAGAGAGACTTAGCTGTCGTACAAAGCTAAGACTGTAACATCATCTGTGTACAGATACTCCCTCAGGTATTTGTCTATTAAAATGGTCCTGTGGCGATGGAAGTCATTTTTGGGCTCATGGACTTTAAGTGTATGAGAGAGTGGCCCTCGTCTGACAAGACGTTGCAATCATCATCATCATCATCATCATCATCATCATCATCATCATCATCATCATCATTAACTATGGCGGCATTAAATGGCGTTTTACTGAGCTTTGACTTCAATTATATTTTGTTATTTGTGTAGTGTCTTATAAAAACGGAAATACGTGAGTGTTTTCTTTTATTGTTTTATTTATTCTCATGTTTTAAAGAACTAGAAATGTCACAATTTTTCATAATCGCAATTTTATCACAAATTGTATTCTCATTCCGGGGGAACCATACTATTGTTTTCTTGGAAAATACATTTGTCACTAAGTAGCTCTTTGATTGGGCTTTTGATCCAAATTTAACAAATGAAGGCTTGCTGGAATGGTAATGACCTGAATTGTGTAGTGAGCTATATGACTCCTGCTCTTATAGTTACAAATTAAGGGGATCATCCATCATCCAGAGCCTAATGCGTGTAAGACGAACTTCATAGGATATGGATAAAATATTATGCGATCTAAATGCATTATATTATAAAAATGTGTATATATACGGTTATATATATATATATATATATATATATATATATATATATATGAATATATATATATATATAATTTAAAGGAGATTAGAACAATAGTCTAAAGAGCTGAGTGTATTTCAATGTAACAGTGAAATTACTAGTTTAATTAAAATACAGGAAAGAGAAAGTACTCGTTGTAATTTAGATATATAATAAGCTCGATGGGTAAATATCCTAGAGCTAATTCAATATTAACAATTCAATAAGGTAAAAAGCTATAGCAAACATCTAAATGAGTATTTTAACCATAGTTCCTGATTTCAAAAGGCGAGAAATTAAAAGATACATCTGCCTTACTTTTAATGCTAGGTTTATTCATGGTGTTTTTTTAAATTAAATAAAACCCTTCAAAATTTGCTGACGAGGAGATCTTGCTTCTTAAAAAAACTATATTTAATAATTATTGTACGTAACTTGATGTCTACCACAATAAAACGCATTGTTTACCGATACGATCGTACAGATAATTGATTTTGTTGTTGTTCCGTCGTATGAAACGGATTTTTAATTTATATATATATATATATATATATATATATATATATATATATATATATATATATATATATATATTTATATATATGGTTATATATGGTTACATATATATATATGGTTATACATGTATATATATATATATATATATGTGTGTGTGTGTGTGTGTGACACATGCTAGATTGCGCAGTGCTTTAAATAAAATCGACAAGCTTAAGTAATTATGCAATTTTTTCCCACTAGAATGCTTCAACGCTCTTAAATCATAGAAGTAAAGAGATATTAATATCCCAGTTACGTCTTATCTCACATTTAAAACAAAACGATTTACTGTGTCTACCTTTGTGATGTGTGCTTATCGATTTCATAAGTAATCATTTAGGCACTATACTTAATTATATAATCTTAATTCGAATTTGCAGAATAATACAATAGTTTAGCTTTTATATATATAAAAAGATGCTCCCAAATAGCAATACATTTTATGCCAATCTCGTGTGTCTAACCGGATTTTGA